>NW_027467711.1:0-10000 GCF_046742065.1 Oratosquilla oratoria
TAATCAGCGCTTCTGCCCTTGGGGGTGAAAGAATGCATGCTGCTGGTCGACTCGGATCCGTAGGGGTGTCCTGGGTGAGGCGGTGCGGGGAGGAAGGTTAGTTGTGGTCAGGGGTGGGGCGGCACTGGGTTAACTATTAGTTTAAGTTTGAAGGTCAAAGGCAGGTTTAACTCGGTTAGGTTAGGTTAGGTTAGGTTGGGCGCTGCAGAGGAAGAGAGTAAAAGAGAGGAAACTGTACAGGGAAAGAGAGCACGAGATGGGATAGTGAAAAAGAAGAGCGAGCAAGGGAGGGGAGGTTGTGAAAGAGACAAGAGAGAGAAAGAGGGAGAGAGAAAGAGGGAGGGAGAGAGAGAGAGAGAGAGAGAGAGAGAGGTGACATGGTGCAAGTAATGTTAATAAAAGAGGAGATGGTAGTGAGAAGAGAGAAAGAAGAGGTGGTGCAAGGGAAGAGAGAGTAAGAGAGAGGAGATAGCACTAAGAAAGAGAGAGTAAGAGAGGAGATAGTACAAGGAAAGAAAGGAAAATGGAAGGGAGATGATATTGAGATAGTGTAAAGAGAGAGCTGGAAAGGTGCAAGGGAAGAGAGCGAGAGATATTAAGTTGCATAAGGAAAGAGAAAAAGAGATGGAGAAGAGAGAGGTGAGACAAAGTAAAAGGAGAGAGAGTAAAAGAGATGGAAGAGAGATGAAAGAGAAAGAGAGATGCAAGGGAAGAGAGAGAGAGAGAGTAAGAGAGATGAGATGGCGGACTCTTGATTGGCTTTTGTAAGTCGTCCACCACAGGATTAATACCGTCTCGTCGTTTCAAGTACCAAAGCAGCGGGGTCCAAGTACGAGTAGCTGCACCCACTGCCTTAGACATCAGCTGAGAGAGAGAGAGAGAGAAAGAGGGAGAGAGAGAGAGAGGGAGAGAGAGAGAAAGAGAGAGAGAGTGTTATTAATGCAGTTGTTCAAAATTTATTAATAGAGTATCATGATAGCACATAAATATCGTATGTATGTTTTTTTAGGAGTACTTATTAACCAACGACAGATATTTTTGGACGAAGGCGCATTGTACAGGCGGCCGCGCCACAGACAAATCTTCCTACAGAAGACTCAACAATTACTTCAGAGGATATAGACATGGCAGAAGAACCACAGAAAAAGAAAAGGAAGCCAAACTGGTCACAAGAGGAAACACTCCTCTTGGTCAACGTGATTATGGAGAAAAGAATAATTACACTGGGCTGCATCAAAAATGCAACATAAATGACAGTATCATTTTCTAGACCAATTTTTCGTGCTGTTTACGGTGGTAGTAGTCATTTTGCTCCAAAAGTTCTAGTTTATGTGTTACAGCATATGTCCTAGTGTAGTGTTTTGTTAATCCGCGCCAGATTTGTGGCGCCTTACGTTAATTAGTCGAGTGTTGTAGGTGTTAGTTTTAATCTATTAATTGTGAGTATTAATTTGATTGATATATATGTTTGATACTATACATATGTTTCATACTATATGTTTAATACTAGTTTAATACTAGTATGTTTATATACCTATTTTGTTGCAGATTCATTGACGGATTGCTGCAGATTCATTAATTGAAGGATGCCACGGACTTGCAAGAACCACCCCGACTCCTTTTGCTACATATGCGGCAAGTACACACCATCAAAACAGAAGCGCACCATCACTTCTTCAGTAAAACATCTCTATCGTGCCTACTTTGGCATCAGAATTGGAGATCAGGATAAAACATGGGCTCCTCACATTGCCTGTGTGAACTGTTTTTCTGGTTTATGCCATTGGAGTAAAGGAAACCGTAAGTCAATGCCATTTGGTATACCAATGGTGTGGCGGGAACCTACAAATCACCTTGAAGACTGCTATTTTTGTATGGTGAAACCGCTGGGAAGAAATGCTAAAATCTCGAAACACATTAAATACCCAAACATTCCATCAGCTATGCAACCTGTACCACACAGTGATGATGTTCCTGTGCCAATACCTCCTGAGAATGTACACCGTGCTAGTTCAAGTGACTCTTCATGTAGTGACGGTGAAAATTCGGATGTGTATCAAGAGATCAAGTTGACTGGGACCTCTGGGAAAAGCCCTCAGTTGTTCGAACAGAGTGAGCTACATGACCCTGTAAGAGATCTTGGGCTGTCAAAAGAATCTGCACAATTGTTAGGTTCAAGGTTAGTAGAGATTTTTTTTTTTTTTTTGGCAAGTAATACACACTTTGCATGGTATAGGCATCGAGAGCAGGAATTCGTGCAGTACTTTACTAAGTCAGATGACATGGTGTATTGCCACGATGTTTCAGCTCTTGTAGAACACATGGGCAAAGAATACCATCCTGAAGAATGGAGGCTCTTTATCGAGTCCTCCACCAGGAATCTGAAAGCTGTGCTACTTTTTAATGGTAAACAAGTAGCATCATTGCCCATTGCTCATTCTGTTACCTTAAAAGAAACCTATGCTACCATGTCACTTCTTCTTAACAACATACAATATCAGGATCACAACTAGCTTCTCTGTGGTGACCTAAAGGTCCTGGCTATTTTGTTAGGGATGCAGGGAGGCCACACAAAACATCCATGCTTTTTATACTTGTGGGACAGCCGTGCAGATTCCGTACACTACCGACAACGGGAATGGCCACAACGGACGGAATTTGTACTTGGCCGCTATAACGTCAAAACACTACCACTTGTACCAGCAGAGAAAGTGCTTCTACCTCCCCTTCACATAAAGCTGGGATTGATTAAAAATTTTGTGAAATCACTTCCGAAAGATGGAGAAGGGTTTAAATACCTGTCCCATAAATTCCCTCTTGTTAGTGATGCTAAACTGCAAGCTGGCATATTTGTAGGACCAGAGATTTGTGAGCTTATTTCAGATTCCGGATTTAGTGAAGCATTAACACCTCGTGAAAGAAGTGCTTGGGAAAGTTTTAAGTTAGTTGTGGCAGGGTTCTTGGGGAACAGAAAATCTGATGACTACAAGGAACGGGTTGAGAACATGCTTCAAGCATTTGAGGCGGCTGGCGCACGCATGAGCATCAAAATACATTTCCTACATAGCCACCTTGACTACTTTCCTGCTAACGTGGGTGAGTACAGTGAGTAACAGGGGGAGAGGTTCCATCAAGATATATCCGAAATGGAGCGCCGCTATCAAGGCAATTGGAGTGTGGCCAAGATGGCTGATGATTACTGCTGGTCTCTTCGAAGAAGCTGGACAACATCTGCTGATAAACCGGCACACAAGAGAATGTCGCGAAAGCGTGCTTTTCAAGGAGAATAGCTGCCTCCAGCTTTCAAATAACACTGGTTTTTTTTTTTTTTGTAATCAGATATCTACATGCCTGCATGTATGTTATACCCATTTATCATGTTTTTGTTTGTTTTCAATAATATGAAATGTACCGTCAACCTCGAATGTCCTTTACTTACCCCTATATATTCACAGGTCTTTTATAGACCTGGCTTAGACACATTTCTGCACAATGAATGTTATAAATATAGTGTCAGTTATTACAAAAAAAATGAGGACCTCCCTGAAAAATGGGTATGCTTTATGGGTTTAGCATGCGAAACTGTAATGAAAAACGTTAATGACGTCTCTGTTGCAAGATTTTTTTTTCTGATGCAACCCAGTGTTATAAATGGGCGATTCAAACCAAGTTTAAGCCACAAGGACAACAGGGAGGCATGGCAAAGCATAATTGATGCCATTAATGGAACAAATCCACTGACTAAACGGACTATAGAAGAAGTCGAAACCAAATGGTTTTCTGTCCTCTCAAAACATCAAGTATCCTGTACTTGGCATCGAATACGACTTGCACGTTGATGCTATGGTATCGTTTTCTATTTATGTATAAATGTTCATCGACACTGGGAGCCACAATTCTAATGTGTGTGCCATCTATGGTACCCACAACACCGGGAAACCTATAGTCTTCCATGAACTCTGCTTGTTTCACTTGCACTTCTTGGCGAGTCAATGAGAATTTTACAAATTGAGTTACAATATCTGGTTCTGACAGTGCATCAATTGTCTGAGTAACGACACGGCTGATTGTTGCTTGCGAGGTCCCAAAGTCGTCACTGCTGCACTGCTGCATTTTACCTGTGGCTAAATATCTTAGGGTAATTGCCACCTTCGTCTCAGGACTCAGTGGTCGATTCCGTTCTCTTTGGGATTGATGTTTGTCCCTCACTAAATCAGCCACTGTTATTATACCAGTACGGTTCATTCTGAAGCGTTTGGTGAGTTCGTCGTCATTGTACTCGTTAAATATGTCCCGTCGTTGTCGATATACTCGCTGTCGTCTTTGTAGTTGTTGTTGTTGCTCCGCCATCTTCTCTCCTAACAGGAATTTGCTAAGAGCTTAATAGTCCTCCACAGCACTTTTACCTTAACAGTACTTTTAAGGCCCTAACAAGTTTTCTGTATCCACTGTTAGTGCTTAACAGCTAAATGTTAGCCTTAACAGGAATTTGTTACCCTTAACAGCTATTTGTTAGTGCTAGCAAGTTTTGTGTATACGGCCCCTGGTCTTTGACTTTGCTCTGGGACTACCGCCTCCTCCTCCTCCTCCTCCTCCTCCTCCTCCTCCTCCACCTCCTCCTCCTCCTTATCCTCCTCCTCCTCCTTACCCTATCCTCCTCCTCCTCCTTACCCTATCCTCCTCCTTATCCTCCTCCTCCTCCTTATCCTCCTCCTCCTCCTTATCCTCCTTCTCCTTATCCCCCTCTTCCTCCTTATCCTCCTCCCACTCCTCTTCCTCCTCTCCCTTCTTCTCTTCCTCCTCTTTTTCCTCCTCCTCTTCCTCCTCCCACTCCTCTTCCTCCACTCTCTTCCTCTCCTCTTCCTCCTCTTTCTCCTACTCCTCTTCCTCCTCTTTCTCCCACCCCTTCCTCCTCTTCCTCCTCTTTCTCCTTTTCCTCCTTCCACTCCTCTTCCTCCTCCCACTCCTCTTCCTCCTCCTCACCCTCATCTTCATTCTCCTTTTCCACCTTCTTGCACTTCCTCCTCTTCTTCTTCCTCTTCCTCCTCTTTGTCCTTTATCCTCTTCCTTCTCTTCTTCCTCTTCTTCCTCTCCCTCCTCTTCTTTCTCTTCTCTTTCTTCTCTTTTTCTTCTCCCTCCTCGTCCTCCTTTTCCTTCTCTTCGTCTTCTCTTCCTCTTCTTCCTCTTCACCTTCTCTTCACCTTTTCCCCTCTTCCCTTCCCCCATCCCCCTTCCCCCTCTCCCCTTCCCCCTCTCCCCTTACCCCTCTCCCCTCTTCCCCCTCCCCCTCTCCCCTTCCCCCTCTCCCCTTCCCCCTCTCCCCTTCCCCCTCTCCCCTTCCCCCTCTCCCCTTCCCCTTCTCCCCGTCCCCTCTCTTCTCCATACCCCTCTCCTCTCTTACCCCTCTCTCCCCTTTACCCCTCTCTCCCCTCCCCCCTTACCCCCTCTCCCCCCCTCTCGACTCCCCCTCCCCCTCCCCCTCTCTGGACTCCGCTGACGACGTGGAAGTCTTGAAAGGTTCCCACGGTCCGTGCCCATCGCTGCTGCTGCTGCTGCTGCTGCGGGACACTCCATCCCACTCCACTCCCTCCCACTCCACTCCATCCCACCCACTCCCTCCATCCCACTCCACTCCCTCCCACTCCACTCCATCCCACCCATTCCCTCCATCCCACTCCCTCCCATTCCACTTCCTCCACTCCACTCCATCCCACTCCATTCTCCCTCCATCCTACTCCACTCCTTTACCCTTCCCTCCATTCCCCTCCATCCCTCTCCCCTCTCCTCTCCTCCCCTTCTATCCCTTTCTCCATTCCCCTCTCCTTTACCCTCTCCTCATCAATCACTCTCCTTTACCCTCTCCTCATCAATCACTCTCCTTTCCCCTCTCCTTTCCTCTCTCCTTTCCTCTCTCCTCGCACCTCTTCTTTCTCCTCTTCTTTCCTCTATCCCCTTCATTCCCCCTCCTCTCCTCATCTCTCCCGCCATCTCCCCCTCTACCCCCCCCCTCATATCTCCCCTTCTCATCCCTCTCCGGTCTTCCCCTCTCTTCTCATCTCCCTTCGTTTCCACTTCTCTCCCCTCTCCTCATCTCTCTTCCCTCTCCTCCCCCCCCCTTTCTGCTTATCCTTACTTGTCTTTCCCCCATGTTCCCCTCCTCTATCTGCCTTCTCCACCCCTCTTCGTCCTTTACACCTTTTCCGTTCTTTCCCCTCGTTCTTTTCCCTTTCTTTCTTCGTAATTTCCCCTCGTTCATTCCCCCTTTCTCGTCCATTCCCTTTCTCCTTTACTCTCCTCGTCCTTTCCCCACTCCATCATTTCCCCTCGTTCTTTCCCCCTTTCTCGTCCATTCCCTTTCTCCTTTACCCTCCCCCTTCTTTTCCCCTCTCCATCCTTTCCCCTCGTTCTTTTCCCTCCCTTGTCCTTTACCCTCGTTCTTTTCCCTCTTCGCCCTTTCCCCTCGCTCGTCCTTTCCCCTCTTCATCCTTTCCCCTCTTCTCCCTTCACCTCCTCCCCTTTTACCCACTCGCCCCTTGCCCGCCCATCCCCTTTCCCCTCCCGTCCCCTTTCCCCTCCCCTGTATCATCCTGTCGTCGTCGTCTCCCCTCTCGCTTCCCACGCTTTGACACGGTGTAGCGCCCCCGCCCCCACCTAGTCTGCTCCCCTCTCCACTTACTTCTGGGCCCCCCCTCCCTCCCTCCCCTTCCACTCCATAATTTTTTCTGTAATTCCCCTTTGCTCCCCATTTCCTTTCCTCCTTTCCCCTCCCTCCCCTCCCCTCCTCCCCTCACCTCCCCTCCCCTCCCCATACCAATCCTCCCCTACCCCTCCCCTTACCATTTCCTCCCCTACCCTCTCCTCCCCTCCCTTCTCCTCTCCTCCCCTCATATCCTCCCCCTCCACCTCCTCTCTCCCCTCCACCTCATCTTCACCCTCCACCTCCTTTTCTCCCTCCACCTCCCTCTCCTCCCTCCACCTCCCTCTCCTCCCTCCCCTCCCCTTCTCCCTCCTCCTCCCTCTCCTCCCCCTCCTCTTCCCCCTCTTCTTCCTCCTCTTCTTCCATGTCAGGGGTGGCCAACCTTTTGTGAGAGATGATCTTCCTTTTTCTACCGTGAAACCCTGATGTGATCGACCAGCCTAACGAGGAGGAGGAGGAGTCATTTGGCTTCATAAATAACTGTGATGCTGTTCAGACAAGTCCATCATTACGAATATTAACTTATTCCCAGAAAAGAGAGAGAGAGAGAGAGAGAGAGAGAGAGAGAGAGAGAGAGAGAGAGAGAGAGAGAGAGAGAGAGAGAGAGAGAGAGAGAGAGAGAGAGAGAGAGAGAGAGAAATCTAACAATCCAAGTATCGTGAGTGCCTGGATATGCTGTTAACAGCGTCTTATTTTCAGGACAACTTCCGAAGGTCGAATTGCACATAAGAACATAAGAATGAAGGAGGAGACTGGAAGAGACCATAAGGCCTGCACTAGGCAGCTCCATATCCATCACCACCTGTCATCCCCATCCATAAAGTTGTCTGATCGTCTCTTAAAAGAACTGATAGTTTCAGCGCTCACTAACTACGTGGTTACTAAGTCTATTCCATTCGTCGACCACCCTGTTAGTAAACCAATTCTTGCCTATTTCCTTCTTAAATCTAAATTTGTCCAGCTTAAATCCATTACTGCGAGTCCTGCCCTGTTGTTTTGATATGATGACCTTGTTTGCATCATCCTAGTTAAAGCCTTTGATCCACTTGAACACCTCTATTAGATCACCCCGCACTCTGCGTCTTTCCAGAGAGTGTAAGTTAAGGTGCCTAAGCCTCTCCTCGTAAGGCAAATTTCTGAGTCCATGTATCGTTTTGGTCATTCTTCTCTGTACTGCACTAGTGTGATCGAATTAAAACAGGATTGTGATTGACTAAAAACGGGCTTGTGATCGACCAGTCGATCGTATTCGACTAGTTGGCTACCCTCCTGTTCTGTTTCCTCGTTTTCGTTTTCTCACCGCTTCCATTTTCTTTTTTGCTTCCATTTTCTCTTCGGTTTCATTTTTTTTTTTCATTTCTTTCATTTTGTCTCTGCTTTAATTTTCTTCTTCTATTTTTCTTTCCACTTTTATTTGTATTCATTAATTTTCTTTATTTTCTTCTTTGCATGTTTGCCTACATCCCACTCCACTTCATCTCCACTCCACTCCACGCATAACTAAGGCTGATAAAAGCAACACCTTGGTTATTATGGATAAAAGTGATTATGATAACAAAGTAATTGATCATTTACAAGATAAAAACACTTATTCTGAACTTAACAAAGATCCTAGTGACTCAGTTGATAAGAATTTTCATAAAGAATTAAGAACTTTACTTAAAGGCAGAGAAGATTTGATTAAACATTTCTCTACACCAAATCCTTCAACACCTTATTTGTGTGGGCTTATTAAAACTCACAAACCAAATCATCCCGTTAGGCCCATCATCAGTTCTGTAGGCTCTGTAAGCTATAAGCTTTCTAAGTGGCTTGTGACAAAGCTTTCTCCATTTGTAGGCACTATTTCTAACTCATTTATTCAAAATAGTGAAGACTTGATTCAAAGGATTAAATCTCTTAACATTGGTTATCCTTACAAATTAGTTAGTTTCGATGTCACTGGGCTTTTTACACTTGTCCCAATTAAAGATGTTTTAACCTTTCTCCCAAATATTCCAGGTAACAGTATTGATGGTATCCCTTGTAAAAAATTTATCAAATTAATAAGTCTGTGTGTAAATAATTCTTCTTTTGTCTTCGAGGGAAAATATTACACACAGACTTTCGGGATGGCTATGGGAAATCCTCTTTCACCGGTTTTAGCTAACATTTACATAGAATATTTTGAAAAATATTTATTACCAACTATTAAAGATGAAAAAGTCATTTGGTTCAGATATTTAGACGATGTTTTGTGTTTCTGGCCTAATAATCATTCCATTGATGATTTCCTTGTTAATCTAAATTCACTGGTACCCTCCATTAACTTCACTCTTGAGATAGAAAATAACAACAGATTACCCTTTTTAGATGTTGAAATTATTAGAGATAATGGTACTCTGAAAACTAAAGTCTATAGAAAACCTACCAATATTCTTTCCTATGTTAATTTTTATTCCAATCACCACATCAATGTAAAAAGATCAGTTTTTATTTCCATGTACTTGAGAGCTTACAGGATTTCCGATCCTTAATTTATTGATGATGAATTTAGAACTATCCGGAATATTGGGGAAAAGTTAAGATATTCTATTCATATTCTTAATCAATGTCACAACACCGCCAAGAAACGCTTTCACAAAATTTGCATTCAATAACAAGGAAACCATAAGCAACTAAATACACTTGTTCTTCCTTTTCATGAAAATTTTCTTAGAATTGTTAACCTACTAAAAAAAAGATTGGATATAAAAGTAGCGTTTAAATATGACCACACCATTAAGAAAACTTTAATTAAGAACAGCCCTCCTAACAACAACGGTGTGATCTATAAAATTCCTTGCCAAGATTGTAATCAATTTTATATCGGACAAACTGGGAAAAACTTGGAAACAAGGATTTCCCAACATAAATATAGTGTGAGATCTGCCCAGGAAAACAATGCGTTATTCCAACATAAAGCATTATACAACCATCATATTGATTGGTCTAAGGCCATAATTTTAGCTAAAGGAAAAAGCCTGCAAGAAGGAAATATAATAGAATCCTGCTTAATATCAGGCACGTTTGACAAAAATATAAACTTAAGCTATGGTCATTTTAAATGTGATAAATTGATAACCCAAATGGTCACCGAGATATTTCCGCCAGATTGACCCTTATGTGTTGGTCAGGCGATAGGGGTAAGGTCATCCCCCCACCTCACATTGTATTGTCTCCCCCCTTCCCCCCTATGGTTGCCAGTAGATACACTTACACACACACACGCGCGCACATACACACACACACACACACACACACACACACACACACACACACACA
>NW_027467711.1:20000-42500 GCF_046742065.1 Oratosquilla oratoria
GAAGAAGAAGAAGAAGAAGAAGAAGAAGAAGAAGAAGAAGAAGAAGAAGAAGAAGGAGAACGCGAAGAACACGAAGAAGAAGAAGAGGAAGAAGAAGAAGAAGAAGAAGAAGAAGAAGAAGAAGAAGAAGAAGATGAAAAAGAAGAAGGAGAAGAAGAAGAAGAAGAAGAAGAAGAAGAAGAAGAAGAAGAAGAAGAAGAAGAAGAAGAAGAAGAAGAAGAAGAAAAAGAAGAAGAAGAAGAAAAAGAAGAAGAAGAAGAAGAAGAAGAAGAAGAAGAAGAAAAAGAAGAGAAAGAAGAAGAAGAGGAAGATGAACTCGAAGAAGAACGCGAAGAAGCAGAAGAAGAAGAAGAAGAAGAAGAAGAAGAAGAAGAAGAAGAGGAAGAAACAAAAGAAGAAGAAGAACGCGAAGAAGATGAAGAAGAAGAAGAAGAAGAACGCGAAGAAGAAGAAGAAGAACGCGAAGAAGAAGAACACGAAGAAGAAGAACGCGAAGAAGAAAAAGAAGAAAAACGCGAAGAAGAAGGAGAAGAAGAAGAAGAAGAAGAAGAAGAAAAAGAAGAAGAAGAAGAAGAAGAGGAAGAAGAAGAAGAAGAAGAAGAAGAAGAAGATGAAGAAGAACGCAAAGAAGAAGAAGAAGAAGAATAAGAAGAAGATGAAAAAAGAAGAAAAAGAAGAAAGAAGGAAAAGAAGAAGAAGAAAAAAAGAGAAGAAGAAGAAGAAGAAGAAGAAGAAGAAGAAGAAGAAGAAGAAGAAGAAGAAGAAGAAGAAGAACGCAAAGAATAAGAAGAAGAAGAAGAAGAAGAAGAAGAAGAAGAAGAAGAAGAAGAAGAAGAAGAAGAAGAAGAAGAAGAAGAAGAAGAAGAAGAAGAAGAAGAAGAAGAAGAAGAAGAAGAAGAAGAAGAAGAAGAACGTGAAGAAGAAGAAGAAGAAGAAGAAGAAGAAGAAGAAGAACGGGAAGAAGAAGTAGAAGAAGAAGAAGAAGAAGAAGAAGAAGAAGAAGAAGAAGAAGAAGAAGAAGAGGAAGAAGAAGTTGTTTTGGGTGATTTCTGCTTTCTCCCAATATATGCGATGGTCTTTCATGGAGGTGTGTAGAAATATGGCAGAGTTTTCTTGTGCATATTTCACGGAGTTCTTGTGTTCTTTAATTCTTGTTTTGAGGTCTCTTCCCGTTTGGCCCCAATAAACTCGTTCACAATCTCTACAAGGTATTTTGTGAACTCCTTGGCTTATCTCTATGGTGGACATTTACTACTTTACTAAATAGGCTATTGGGATGATTGAACACAACATTTATTTTATTCTTACATACTTTTTAAATGTCTTGTATTGTATTATCAAATGGTGGAATGATACGCTTATTATCCCAGATGACCTATTTATTCTATCTTATCTATTTATCTATTCGTTTATTTAGTCATTTATAACTTTTTAGTGGCAGAGTTTGACAAAAGCATCACATCATGCATATTATATATCATCTAGTGTGACATTATGAATACTACACGTGACATAGGGGTGAAGTCATATATTTTTCACGTGACTCAAGTGTGACGTCATACAGTAGCCTTTCTTTAATTTTATAAAGTTCGTCGACAACTAGATGGAACCGTGCGCAAAGGAACAGCGGATATATGTATGTATGCATGAATGTATATATACATGTGTTATGTATGTATGTATGTATGTATGTATGTATGTATGTATGTATGTATGTATGTATGTATGTATGTACGCATTTATGTATGTATGTATGCATGTACGTATGTATGTATATATGTACATTATGTATGTTTGTTTGCATATATATATGTATGCATGTGTGTATGTGCGCATATATGTATGTATGTATGTATGTATGTATGTATGTATGTATGTATGTATATATGTATATATGTATGTATGTATGTATGTATGTATGTATGTATGTATGTATGTATGTATGTATGTATATATGTATGTATGTATGTATGCATGTATGTATGTATGTATGTATGTATGTATGTATGTATGTATGTATGCAGAAAGGAAGAACCTGGTGCTTTGTTGGTGATAATGCCGTTGGTGTCAGGACAGGTGATTGCAGTGGTTGCAATAGTGATGGTGCGAATGGCAATGGTGATGGATGCAACAGAAACATTGTAAACATTGTTCTTCGCCGGTGATAACAAGCGTTTCTATCCTTGGGGATTTTATCACCCCCGAGGAGTTGGAGACATGGAGGTGTCAAAGATGTTTTTTTTTTTTTTTCTTTCTTTAGTGTACTCCTAGGGGGAAGAAGGAAAGACATATAATCAAGGTATTCAGGTTTAATTTTTTGAGGGGAGGTGGAAAAAGGTGAACACGTTTAACATCGACTGTCGCTTCTTCTTGACGCCCTACACAAAGCTCTCCTTTAGCACCTCCGTGATCAGCTTCTTCGGCGCGATATTGTCTCCGAGAGCGGAAGCGGTGGTTATCACCGAAGAAATACTAAAAGAACTTCCTCCTACAGATGAAAAAACCCACGCTGACATAGACAGATACGTTTGGTTTGCACAGGCATTTGCGTTCCGTTCCCACCAAAGACGAAGACCGAAACCCGATTGCGTTGAGTGACCCCATGTGTGATGCGACCTTAGGTCACGTGATCGGTCGCCTGGACCGACCGCCATGGCCGAAGACCTTTTGAGAGGGATGGACAGTGGCGAGAACGCCCATTGGAGGGACCGCTACGAGGTGCAGGAACCTCTAGGAAAAGGCGGTTTTGGATGCGTCTACTTGGCGAAAGGCCTCGCCAACGGCACCCTGGTAGCAGCCATCAAAGAAGTCCCCCTCTCCCGCGTCGACACCTGGGGGCGACGCGGAGTGAGAGTGAGTGCCCATTGAGGCCTCTCTATTGCACAAGGTCCAGACTATTCCCGGGGTCATTGAACTATATGAGTGTTTCGTTTCCGACGGAAATTTCTAATGGAGCTGGTCCCTGAAGCGACCGCTATATATGATTACATGGAAAAGTCCGGCAAGCTCCCAGATAAGGATATTAAAAGGCTCTTCATCGATATCGTTAAAACTGTTCAAAGATGTCTCAACGCAGGCGTTTCTCATAAGGACATTAAACCTGAGAACGTCTTGCTGTACCAAGATCCAGCAACGGGGCAATTCGGGACAAAGTTAATCGACTTCGGTTGTGGGGAAACCATTAGAGGATACATGGGAGGACATATAGGCGGGACAAATATTTACTGGCCACCAGAATATATCGCCGATGGAGAGTTCCTGCATGTCCCGGCGACTGTGTGGAGCCTTGGGACACTCCTCTACTACCTGGTGTGCAAGGACGATCCCTTCTACGACAAAGACGAGATCATAAAAGCTAACCCGCCCTTCCCCGACGACCTTCCCCTTAAATCCCGTGACTTAATTATGAAATGCTTCGCAATGGACCCATGGGAGCGGCCCACCCTCCATGGGATCTTGTCCCACCCTTGGCTGAAGGGTCTTGGCCGCTCCAAGGAAGGGGACGAGTTCGAGGACCCCGATCCTAAGCTCTTCCCTCATGAAGTCTTCGGGAAACTGTACCTGAAAAGGAAACGCAAGAGGAAACAGAACCCCCAGACCCCCAAAAGGAAGAACAGTAAACGAGGTCTACCAGAAGCTAACGACAAGGAAGTCTCTCCACCTATACAAAAGCGCCATAAAAAGGATTAATCAAGCCCCATACGCCCTCATCATCTTTTACATGCTAAAATTGACATTAGCATTGTACGATGAACATGCCCAGGAAAAATCTCTCTCAGCTCTGAAAAAATGACTTTATGAAAACATAAAGAGAAATTTAAAGAAGGAAATAAGTTTTGACCAGCAAGCGTGCCCTTCCAATTTTTGACATTGGAAACAAAGGTGAATATTGCAACGAGGTACAGTTAGAAACTTGCCTCGACGGGATGATGGAAATATTCCCACCGGACTTCAGCTTCGTCATCGGGGAAACCTTGTCTTCATCTTGTCCCTCGCCTCAATCCCCCGTTGTCGCAGCTTCAGCTAACCTCGAGGATTCCGTCAGTGGTCTTTCCAGGTCTCGGTCATCTCCGAGTAGATTTTGCATTAGTAATTCCGACCTTGAGGCGAGGGGGGTGGGCAAAGATGACCAGCCTCAGTTCGTGGTCGAGTGCGAACAGAGGCTATCACATCGTCAGACCTTCTGCTTTCTTGGTACTCGCCCTTAAGACCGAGTAACCAACACTAGCTCGAATTCAAAGGAAGTTAGAAAAAAATGTATTATGAAAATGGACAACTACAGGAAGTGATGAAAGTAATTGAAATATCTAAAGGAGCAATAAAACGTTTTTGAACGTTAATGAAAGAGAAACCGCATAATTTTCTCCGGAGTCGACTTGACAACAAAGAATAATCCTCAAATTACGGATTCTTGGCAAGGAAGAAAGTCGAGCCCAAATCTATTCTGGCCTTCGCTGGTCGTGCAAGACTGGCATCAACAACAATGACCCCTTGACAATTACGAGACAGAAAAGGATCCTCATCGTAAAGGGTTAAATCGCTTTTGTGAGCAAGAGCCTTTTGCTACCAAACCCGTGCATAAAGGAGAAAGCCCAATAGAGATGGAAAACGTCCACACCAGAAAAATAGAAGTTTCTCCTTAGTCACCATAATGGCAGAACTGAAAAAAAAGATTTCATCAGAACGAGCCATGAAGAGAGAAAAAGATAAACTGAATACGAAGAGCAACAAACAGAAAAGGGCATGGAATAGTGAAAAGGTTCAGTAAATGAACTCGTCTTAAAGAGCCATATACAGTGGCAGAATACTCTCCCCTCAGCTGAATAAAATCGCCTGGCGACATAAAGAATAAATATACGAAATTTAAAACAGAGTCAAAGGCTTGACCTAAAGAGATGCTTCCCTCAGCTGAATAAAACCGCTTTTGGATAAACAGAATTACTGAAAAAAATAACTGATGATTTGAATTGAAAAGCTGAAGACTTAACTGAGTGTGGCTTACTGTCAAATAGATAAAATCACTTTGTGATCGTCAGACCACACATACAAGTCCCACAAGACAAGGGAAAGGTGCCCATGGAATAAACTTCCTGCAGAGGCACTGGAATGTAGTTCAGTTCGAAGCTTTAAGAATCATTTAGACTAGCTTCCCACAATAGCCCATAATGACAATAAACAAAAGTGGAGAAAGCACACTTCCCTATTTTACTCCTGAAGTCACAATGAAATATTTTCCATTAATTTTGCTTCCTGGGTCTTAACTTGATATGCATTATTTGTGCAAGTGCTCTTTATGGCCCTTTTAATTCTGAGGGTATGTCATACTCTTCCTTGTCTAAAATGTTACACAAGGATTTCCTAGGTACCCGATCGAAGGCTTTTACCAGATCCACAAAGGCTACATAAATTTTCTTATTCCACTCCCAGTTTTTCTTAGACAGCATTTTCAGGGCAAAAATTAGATCTACGGGGGATCTTCCAGGTCTAAAGTCACAATATCATTCATCAAAATTGTCCTTTACATCCCTCTCAGTCTCTTTTCTAGCATTTTTTCATAAACTTTTGCTATATGTGGCATCAAAGATATTCTTCTGTAGATTTTGTAGTCCGGTCTGTCTCCTTTATTTCTATATATTGGGTTTATTACATATTCAGTCTAATCCTCAGGTATTTTTCCTGCATCCCAGAATTTGCTCGAGATGTCTTTTACCAATAGAATCCCTTCTTTCCCAATATTCTTGAATATATCTGATGGAATCGTGTCTTCTCCTGTAGGTTTGCCATATTTAATTTGTTTTAATGACGTCATTTCATCGACTGTAATTGATCCTTCGTTTAATTCTATAATTCCATCTATATTGTTCTCTGATTCATTTGGTTCCACATTATTTGGTATTATATTCAACAGTTTTTTTATAGTAGTTTTTTTCCCATTTTCTGTTAATTTCTTCTCCATTTTCAACTCTAACAGCATATGACGGCGGTGCTGATGCCCTTCTCCAGGTTGTAGCTATACTGTAAATACGCTCGCTGGCTGAGCGGGTTAGGGCGTCGTTAATTGCGGCGAAGGTCAAGGGGATGGCGGTTCGAATCATGTCACCGGCCAAGTTGAACCAAGGGCATGGTTCATTAAATTCCACGCTACAAAGTCAAATAAATAAGCTTTCTAGCTCCTAGTAAATCCTGTTCTTTTTATGTTTTTTTTTTTTTTTTTTTTTTTTTTTTTCTCTTTCTTCCTCTCTTCTAGCATCAACATCCCTTTCGGTCACAGGTCTGTTTGCACCAAACCCAAGGAAAAGACGCCACTGGGTACGAACCGTCGCACTTGGTCAAAGTGAAGCAGTCTCTCTTGTCGATGTTTTTTTTTTTTTGTTTTGTTTTTTTTTCTAGAGGTGTGGACTGTGTTTTTTTGTTTTGTCTCTTTTAGATGGTGAAAAAAAAATCTTAGAGTGGTGGATTCTTATTATTTATTTATTTCTATTTTTTAGAGTGGTGTTTTTTCTTCGAGAGAGATAGAGAGAGAGAGAGAGAGAGAGAGAGAGAGAGAGAGAGAGAGAGAGAGAGAGAGAGAGAGAGAGAGAGAGAGAGAGAGAGAGAGAGAGAGAGAAAGAGATAGGTAGATTTTTTTTAGCACTTTCGTATATTACATCCAGTGCAGAAGTACTTTTTGCATTGGATGTAATATTCGAAAGCGCTCTGCTTCATTAATTTCTTTTTTCCAAGTGGGCTACTTTACATAAGTGAACACACGTACCCGTGTTCTTATTAGAGAGAGAGAGAGAGAGAGAGAGAGAGAGAGAGAGAGAGAGAGAGAGAGAGAGAGAGAGAGAGAGAGAGAGAGGGGGGGGGATTATGTCATGAAACATAGGGAAGATGAAAGAATCCCACTATCGGAGAAAGGAAACGGATGAAGAATAGAATTAACCGTATATTTCGACCACTCTCTGTGGTCCTCTTCAGCGAATAGTTACATAGTGTACAAGTGTTATATAATCGGTACAAAGGGATACATTGCAAACATGGAAAGGTGGCTCAAGTAACTCTACCTTGGTAACGATTGCTGTCTTCCAAGCCATCTGCATTATGTAATTTTTTTTATTGCTAATGTTGTTAAACAATCTGATGACCATTGTCCTTTAAACCTATTACAACTTGGGTAATTTTTAATTATTGATGACTCGATGATCTTCCTCCGGACACTCCACTTAGAGTTCTAGATGAGCCCTGTGCAACCTGCGGCCCTCAAAGGCTTTGATTGCGGCCCTCCCTCTCTCCCTTTCTCCTAAAAATAAATAAGCTATAATGCGGCCCTCAGAGAGAGGGTAGGAGCCTTTCATTTGCAAATTAATGGTCAGGAAAATGTCTGTGTTTGATCATTCTTATGATAATGATCCCAGTTAACCAATATTAAGTAGTTATTTAGGTATGTACATTATAGAGATAAGGTATGGTAGCCTTTCATTTGCTCATTTATAGTAAGGAAAATACATTTGTTTCGGACAATTCTTATTTTTGTGATCCCAATTTAAATAAAATCAGTAACAAACTACATATCCATCTTTATCAGTATAATCTCACATAATATGTCTTCGATCGTAGTAAATAGCATGAAATAGTTATAAAGGTTAGTTGTGTGGCCCTCCATACCAACAGAATCATGACTATTGGCCCTTTGGGGAAAAAGGTGGCACACCCCTCCTGTCCTAGAGGATTTATTTCTGCTTTCTCCCAATTTATGCGATGGTCTTTCATGGAGGTGTGTAGAAATATGGCAGAGTTTTCTTGTGCATATTTGACGGAGTTCTTGTGTTCTTTAATTCTTGTTTTGAGGTCTCTTCCGTTTGACCCCAATAAACTCGTTCACAATCTCTACAAGGTATTTTGTGAACTCCTTGGCTGTCATCCGTCTTATCTCTATGGTGGACATTTACTACTTTACTAAATAGGCTATTGGGATGATTGAAAACAGCATTTATTTTATCCTTATATCCTTTAGAAATGTCTTGTATTGTATTATCAAATGGTAGAATGATACGCTTATTATCCCAGATGACCTATTTATTCTATTTTATCTATTTATCTATTCGTTTATTTAGTCATTTATAACTTTTTAGTGGCAGAGTTTGACAAAAGCATCACTTCATGCATGTTATATGTCATCTACTGTGACGTTATGAATACTACACGTGACGTAGGGGTGAAGTCATATATTTTTCACGTGACTCAAGTGTGACGTCATGCAGTAGCCATTCTTTAATTTGATAAAGTTCGTCGACAACTAGATGGAACCGTGCTCAAAGGGACAGCGTATATATGTATGTATGCATGAAGGTATGTATACATATGTTATGTATGTGTGTATGTATGCATTTATGTATGTATGTATGTATGCATGTACGTATGCATGTACGTATGTATGTACATATCTACACTATGATCATTTGCATATATATATGTATGCACGCGTGTATGTGCGCATATATGTATGTATGTATGTATGTTTTTTTTTGTTTTGTTTTTTTTTGCATCCGACCTAGATATGGATCAAAAGGTCTCCTGTCGGCATGCTCCGCCTTTGTAATCCTTTGTAATCCTTTGTATGTATATATGTACGTGTGTATGTAAGCATATATGTATATATATGTATGTATATATGTACGTGTGTATGTAAGCATATATGTATATATATGTATGCATGTATGTATGTATGTATATATGTATGTATGTATGTATGTATGTATGTATGTATGTATGTATGTATGTATGTATGTATGTATGTACGCATATTCACTCACTCACTCCGCTGGATCTTGAACCTCGTGTAGATTCTGGTCCGCCAACAGTAATCCTCTCCATAGCCTTCGGACCTGTGCTGCTTCCATCCAGGTTACTTTATTTATTCCTCTTCTGTCCATCTCCGCATCCACTCCATCTATCCATCTCATTCGAGGTCTCCCTCTGGGTCTTCTTCCAGGCATTCTGCCCATCATAACTCGTTTTGGAATTCTATGATACTCCATACGCGGCACATGCCCAACCCATCTCAATTTTGTTCTACTTATAACATCTGTTATTTTCTCTTGTTTAGTTATTTCACTCAGCTCATTATTGTGTCGCCCTCTCCACCTATTCTCATTTTCATCAAAAACTGGTCCAGTAATTCGCCTCAATATTGTATTCTCAAACACCAGTAGTCTTTGTTCCATTTGTTTTGTTAAGCTCCATGTCTCACTGGCATATAAAACTATAGGTCGTAGGATTGCATTGTAGATTCTTAATTTTGTATTTCTTGATATGCTTTTCTTCTTTAATATTGGTACAAGGTTAAAATAACATCTGTTTGCTGAAGCGATTCTTATATTTATTTCTGTCTTCATCTTGTTTCTATTTGTTACTGTTGCACCTAGATATCTGAAACTCTCTACTTCCTCTATTCTCTTGTCTTCGAAAAACACATCATCTACGTTCCTCTCCTCTCTGCTCATACCCATTATTTTGGTTTTATCGAAATTTATTTGCAGCCCAACTCTCTCTGCTGTCTCTCTTAGTGGGGTGATTAGATCTTTCAAATCATCTCTACTCTCGGCAATTAGGTCCACATCATCAGCGTATGTTAGATTATTGACCTTAATGTTGTCCAGTTTACATCCACCCTCTCTATTTATCATTGTCCTAGTTATTTTCTCCATCACCAAGTTAAACAGCAAACAAGATAACACACATCCTTGCCTCAAGCCATTCTCGATTTCGAAACATTCCGAATATCTTCCATCAACCCTTACCACTGATTTTGTGTTTGTAAGACAGACTTTTATTAAACGTATTATCTTGTCCGGTATTCCAAATTCCTTTAGTATGCCCCATACAATCTGTCTGTATATACTGTCGTACGCTTGCTTGAAACCAATAAACAAATGGTATTGCATCGTATTATACTCCCATGCTTTCTCTATTACTTGTTTTAATGTGAAAATATGGTCAATCGTTGACTTTCCACTCATAAATCCACACTGATAATCTCCTATTACACACTCTGCGTATACCTTCAATCTAGTATATAGTACTCTAGCAAGGATCTTATATCCAGTCTGTAACAGTGTAATGCCCCTGTAATTTATACATTCGTTTTTATTTCCTTTTTTATGTATTGGTATTATCACTCCTTCATTCCATGATGATGGTATTCTTTCCTTTCTCCATACTAGCTGTATTAATTCTGTCAATTTTCTTTCTAAAACTTCTCCACCTAATTTTAAGAGTTCTACTGGGATATTATATCTTCCTGGAGCTTTATTACTGTTTAAACCTCTGATGCATTTTCTTATTTCCTCCAGCGATGGTTCCTCCAGGTAATCCTCTGGTCCTTGTATATCTTTACTAATCAAAGGATTTTCAGGTTCAGGTCTATTTAAGAGTTCCCTAAAATATTTTACCATCGTTCCATTACCTGTATGTATTTATGTACGTACGTATGTATGTATGTATGTATGTATGTATGTATGTATGTATGTATGTATGTATGTATGTATGTATGTATGTATGTATGTATGTATGTATGTATGTATGTATGTATGTATGTATGTATATATGTATGCATGTATGTATGTATGTATGTATGTATGTATGTATGTATGTATGTATGTATGTATGTATGTATGTATGTATGTGCGCATATATGTATGTATATATGTATGTATGTATGTATGTATGTATGCATATATGTATGTATTTATGTATGCATGTATGTATGTATGTATATATGTATGCATATATGTATGCATTTATGTATGTATGTATGTATGCATATATATATATGTATTTATATATGTATGTATGCATGTATGTATGTATGTATGTATGTACAGTATGTATGTGCAGTATGTACGTATGTATGTACAGTATGTATGTATGCATGTGTATATGTATGTTCGTATGTATGTATGTATGTATGCATATATGTATGTATGTATGTGTGTATGTATGTATGTATGTATGTATGTATGTATGTATGTATGTATGTATGTATGCGTGTATGTTAGTGTGTATGCATATATGCACACAAACACATATATACACATATATACGAACATACATATACACATACATACAAACATACACACATACATACATATATACATACATATATGCATACATACATACATACATACATACATACATACATACATACATACATACACACATACATACATACACACATACATACATACATACACATGCATACATACATACATACATACTTACATACATACTTACATACTTACATACATACCTACATACATACATACATACATACATACATACATACATGCATGCATATACAACTCGATGGCGCAATGGTAGCGTTCACTGGCGCCACTACGATGGTTCGAGTTGGCATCCAGCCCAGGACTGAAATAATTTTAGTATCGATGCACTGCGAGTCGTTACTCCAACTCTCGTGGGCGGGGAGTTGGGGTGTTTGTGCGTGTAGGGTCACAGCATTACCCATAGATCGGTCATATATGAGCTCTGAGCTCTCTTCCGGGAAGGAAATAGCTGTGAAAGGGTTACAGAGGAGGATTACAAAGGAGGAGCATCATGCCGACAGGAGACCTTTTGATCCATAAGTAGATCGGATGCGAAAAAAGTGATAATAATGATAAATGAATAGATAAATAGATATATAAATATATAAAATTGTAATGTAAATAATAATAGATAAGATAAATAGATAAATAAATAAATTGGTATAGTTAGATATTAAACAAACAAGTAAATAGTAAATAATAATAAATTGACAGATAAATAATAATGATAATCAGACAAATAATAATAAACAGACAAATAATAACAAATAATAAAATAATATAGAATAAATGGCAGGTATTACAGCATCTTGCTTAGGTGCTTATCTAGACGAATCTTAAAGCTTCGAACTGAACTACATTGCACTACCTGTGCAGGAAGTTTATTCCATTCATTAACTACACGTTTGGCGAAGTTGTTTCTACCCGCTCCCAAATTAAATCTATGTCCTGACAGTTTGGGACCATTATTTCTTGTCGGATTCTCATTCAGGGAAAACTGAATCCAAATATCAAAAATAAATCATACGAAAACCGACTAGAACACATAAATCTGTTTTCCCTAAAAAAGCGTAGACTCAGAGTTGACTTGATACTGGTCTTTAAGATTCTAAAGGGAATTGACATCAGAAGTCACAAAGTTTTCACCCTGAATGAGAATCCGACAAGAAATAATGGTCCCAAACTGTCAGGACATAGATTTAATTTGGGAGCGGGTAGAAACAACTTCGCCAAACGTGTAGTTAATGAATGGAATAAACTTCCTGCGGAGACAGTGCAATGTAGTTCAGTTTCGAAGCTTTAAGATTCATTTAGATAAACACCTAAACAAGATGCTGTAATACCTGCCATTTATTCTATATTATTTGATTATTTGTTTGTTATTGTTTGTTTATTATTATTTGTTTGATTATCATTATCATTTATCTGTCAATTTATTATTATTTACTATTTACTTGTTTGTTTAATATCTAACTATACCAATTTATTTATTTATCTATCTATCTTATCTATTATTATTTACATTACAATTTTATATATTTATATATCTATTTATCTATTCATTTATCATTATTATCACTTTTTTCGCATCCGATCAACTTATGGATCAAAAGGTCTCCTGTCGGCATGATGCTCCTCCTTTGTAATCCTCCTCTGTAACCCTTTCACAGCTATTTCCTTCCCGGAAGAGAGCTCAGAGCTCATATATGACCGATCTATGGGTAATGCTGTGACCTTACACGCACAAACACCCCAACTCCCCGCCCACGAGAGTTGGAGTAACGACTCGCATTGCATCGATACTAAAATTATTTCAGTCCTGGGCTGGATGCCAACTCGAACCGTCGTAGTGGCGCCAGTGAACACTACCATTGCATCATCGAGTTGTATATGCATGCATGTATGTATGTATGTATGTATGTATGTATGTATGTATGTATGTATGTATGTATGTATGTATGTATGTATGTATGTATGTATGTATGTATGTATGTATGTATGTATGTATGTATGTATGTATGTATGTATGTATGTATGTATGTATGTATGTATGCATATATGTATGTATATATGTATGTATGTGTGTATGTTTGTATGTATGTGTATATGTATGTTCGTATATATGTGTATATATGTGTTTGTGTGCATACATGCATACACACTAACATACATGCATACATACATACATACATACATACATACATACATACATACATACATACATACACACATACATACATACATATATGCATACATACATACATACATACGAACATACATATACACATGCATACATACATACTGTACATACATACATACATACTGCACATACATACTGTACATACATACATACATACATACATGCATACATACATATATAAATACATACATATATGCATACATACATACATACATAAATGCATACATATATGCATACATACATACATACATACATACATACATACATACATACATACATATATGCATACATACATACATACATACATACATATATACATACATATATGCGCACATACATACATACATACATACATACATACATACATACATACATACATACATACATGCATACATACATACATACATACATACATACATACATACATACATACATACATACATACATACATACATACATACATACATACATGCATACATACATACATACATACATACATACATACATACATACATACGTACATAAATACATACAGGTAATGGAACGATGGTAAGAATATTTTAGGGAACTCTTAAATAGACCTGAACCTGAAAATCCTTTGATTAGTAAAGATATACAAGGACCAGAGGATTACCTGGAGGAACCATCGCTGGAGGAAATAAGAAAATGCATCAGAGGTTTAAACAGTAATAAAGCTCCAGGAAGATATAATATCCCAGTAGAACTCTTAAAATCAGGTGGAGAAGTTCTAGAAAGAAAATTGACAGAATTAATACAGCTAATATGGAGAAAGGAAAGAATACCATCATCATGGAATGAAGGAGTGATAATACCAATACATAAAAAAAGGAAATAAAAACGAATGTATAAATTACAGGGGCATTACACTGTTACAGACTGGATATAAGATCCTTGCTAGAGTACTATATACTAGATTGAAGGTATACGCAGAGTGTGTAATAGGAGATTATCAGTGTGGATTTATGAGTGGAAAGTCAACGATTGACCATATTTTCACATTAAAACAAGTAATAGAGAAAGCATGGGAGTATAATACGATGCAATACCATTTGTTTATTGGTTTCAAGCAAGCGTACGACAGTATATACAGACAGAGTGTATGGGGCATACTAAAGGAATTTGGAATACCGGCCAATATAATACGTTTAATAAAAGTCTGTCTTACAAACACAAAATCAGTGGTAAGGGTTGATGGAAGATATTCGGAATGTTTCGAAATCGAGAATGGCTTGAGGCAAGGATGTGTATTATCTTGTTTGCTATTTAACTTGGTGATGGAGAAAATAACTAGGACAATGATAAATACAGTAGAGAGGGTGGATGTAAACTGGACAACATTAAGGTCAATAATCTAACATACGCTAATGATGTGGGCCTAATTGCCGAGAGTAGAGATGATTTGAAAGATCTAATCACCCCACTAAGAGAGACAGCAGAGAGAGTTGGGCTGCAAATAAATTTCGATAAAACCAAAATAATGGGTATGAGCAGAGAGGAGAGGAACGTAGATGATGTCTTTTTCGAAGACAAGAGAATAGAGGAAGTAGAGAGTTTCAGATATCTAGGTGCAACAGTAACAAATAGAAACAAGATGAAGACAGAAATAAATATAAGAATCGCTTCAGCAAACAGATGTTATTTTAACCTTTGTACCAATATTAAAGAAGAAAAGCATATCAAGAAATACAAAATTAAGAATCTACAATGCAATCCTACGACCTATAGTTTTATATGCCAGTGAGACATGGAGCTTAACAAAACAAATGGAACAAAGACTACTGGTGTTTGAGAATACAATATTGAGGCGAATTACTGGACCAGGTTTTGATGAAAATGAGAATAGGTGGAGAGGGCGACACAATAATGAGCTGAGGGAAATAACTAAACAAGAGAAAATAACAGATGTTATAAGTAGAACAAAATTGAGATGGGTTGGGCATGTGGCGCGTATGGAGGATCATAGAATTCCAAAACGAGTTATGATGGGTAGAATGCCTGGAAGAAGACCCAGAGGGAGACCTCGAATGAGATGGATAGATGGAGTGGATGCGGAGATGGACAGAAGAGGAATAAATAAAATAACCTGGATGGAAGCAGCACAGGTCTGAAGGGTATGGAGAGGATTACTGTTGGCGGACCAGAATCTACACGAGGTTCAAGATCCAGCGGAGTGAGTGAGTGAATATGCGTACATACATACATACATACATACATACATACATACATACATACATACATACATACATACATACATACATACATACATACATACATACATACATACATACATACATGCATACATATATATACATATATGCTTACATACACACGTACATATACATACATACATGTATACATACATACACATATGTGTACATTCATACATACATACATACATACATACATACATACATACATACATACATACATACATACATACATACATACATATATGCGCACATACACGCGTGCATACATATATATATGCAAATGATCATAGTGTACATATATACATACATACGTACATGCATACGTACATGCATACATACATACATACATAAATGCATACATACACACATACATAACATATGTATACATACCTTCATGCATACATACATATATCCGCTGTCCCTTTGAGCACGGTTCCATCTAGTTGTCGACGAAGTTTATCAAATTAAAGAAATGCTACTGTATGACGTCACACTTGAGTTACGTGAAAAATATATGACTTCACCCCTACGTCACGTGTAGTATTCATAACGTCACACTAGATGACATATAACATGAATGAAGTGATGCTTTTGTCAAACTCTGCCACTAAAAAGTTATAAATGACTAAATAAACGAATAGATAAATAGATAAAATAGAATAAATAGGTCATCTGGGATAATAAGCGTATCATTCTACCATTTGATAATACAATACAAGACATTTCTAAAGGATATAAGGATAAAATAAATGCTGTGTTCAATCATCCCAATAGCCTATTTAGTAAAGTAGTAAATGTCCACCATAGAGATAAGACGGATGACAGCCAAGGAGTTCACAAAATACCTTGTAGAGATTGTGAACGAGTTTATTGGGGTCAAACGGAAGAGACCTCAAAACAAGAATTAAAGAGCACAAGAACTCCGTGAAATATGCACGAGAAAACTCTGCCATATTTCTACACACCTCCATGAAAGACCATCGCATAAATTGGGAGAAAGCAGAAATAAATCCTCTAGAAGAGGGGTGTGCTACCTTTCTTCCCAAAGGGCCACTAGTCATGATTCTGTTGGTATGGAGGGCCAATTAACCTTTATAACTATTTCATGCTATTTACTACGATCGAAGACATATTATGTGAGATTATACTGATAAAGATAGATAAGTAGTTTGTTACGGATTTTATTTAAATTGGGATCACAAAAATAAGAATTGTCCGAAACAAATGTATTTTCCTTACTATAAATGAGCAAATGAAAGGCTACCATACCTTATCTCTATAATGTACAAACCTAAATAACTACTTAATATTGGTTAACTGGGATCATTATCATAAGAATGATCAAACACAGACATTTTCCTGACCATCAATTAGCAAATGAAAGGCTGCTACCCTCTCTCTGAGGGCCGCATTATAGCTTATTTATTTCTAGGAGAAAAGGAGGGAGGGCCGCCACAGATGAAAGCCTTTGAGGGCCGCATGTGGCCCTTGGGCCGCAGGTTGCACAGGGCTCATCTAGAACTCTAAGTGGAGTGTCCGGAGGAAGATCATCGAGTCATCATTAATTAAAAATTACCCAAGTTGTAATAGGTTTAAAGGACAATGGTCATCAGATTGTTTAACAACATTAGCAATAAAAAAAATCACATAATGCAGATGGCTTGGAAGACAGCAATCGTTACCAAGGTAGAGTTACTTGAGCCACCTTTCCATGTTCGCAATGTATCCCTTTGTACCGATTATATAACACTTGTACACTATGTAACTATTCGCTGAAGAGGACCACAGAGAGTGCTCGAAATATACGGTTAATTCTATTCTTTTTCCGTTTACTTTCTCCGATAGTGGGATTCTTTCATCTTCCCTATGTTTCATGACATAATCCCCCCCTCTCTCTCTCTCTCTCTCTCTCTCTCTCTCTCTCTCTCTCTCTCTCTCTCTCTCTCTCTCTCTCTCTCTCTCTCTCTCTCTCTCTATAATAAAAACACGGCTACGTGTGTTCACTTATGTAAAGTAGCCCACTTGGAAAAAAGAAATTAACGAAGCAGAGCGCTTTCGAATATTACATCCAATGCAAAAAGTACTTCTGCACTGGATGTAATATACGAAAGTGCTAAAAAAAATCTACCTATCTCTTTCTCTCTCTCTCTCTCTCTCTCTCTCTCTCTCTCTCTCTCTCTCTCTCTATCTATCTATCTATCTATCTATCTATCTATCTCTCTCGAAGAAAAAACACCACTCTAAAAAATAGAAATAAATAAATAATAAAAATCCACCACTCTAAGATTTTTTTTTCACCATCTAAAAGAGACAAAACAAAAAACACAGTCCACACCTCTAGGAAAAAAAAAAAAAAAATCGACAAGAGAGACTGCTTCACTTTGACCAAGTGCAACGGTTCGTTCCCAGTGGCGTCTTTCCCTTGGGTTTGGTGCAAACAGACCTGTGACCGGAAGGGAGTGGACACCAAGTGGTACCGATTCACAGTCTCGAAAGGTCTGCGACAGGTAGGCAGGCAGGCAGGCAGGCCTAGCAAGGCGGCCGATGTGTGACTGACAGGGCTCAAGAAATTCACCTTTTGCCTCGGAGCCCTGACGTTAGTCTTGATCAACGACCACACGGAAATGGACCCTGCCTATGGAATCATTCTGGGAACTTACCCAGGTCTTTTTCTCGAATGGCTACATTAAATGTGGGAACATTTAGAGGACAGGAAGATATCATATAGTTAAAAAAAAAACACGCCTTGCTGCGCCGAAAATATCAAAGAGACTGTTAAAACAAAAAAGAAGAAATTCCGAAAATGGAAGAAAAGGAGAATAAAAAATCGGCTGGAGTGTGTTGATGCTAGAAGAGAGGAAGAAAGAGCAAAAAAAAAAAAAAAAAAAAATCATAAAAAGAACAGGATTTACTAGGAGCTAGAAAGCTTATTTATTTGACTTTGTAGCGTGGAATTTAATGAATAATGCCCTTGGTTCAACTTGGCCGGTGACAGGATTCGAACCGCCATCCCCTTGACCTTCGCCGCAAGTAACGACGCCCTAACCCGCTCAGCCAGCGAGCTTATTTACAGTATAGCTAAAACCTGAAGAAGGGCATCAGCACCGCCGTCATATGCTGTTAGAGTTGAAATTGGAGAAGAAATTAACAGAAAATGGGAAAAAAAACTACTATAAAAAAAACTGTTGAATATAATACCAAATAATGTGGAACCAAATGAATCAGAGAACAATATAGATGGAATTCTAGAATTAAACGAAGGATCAATTACAGTTGATGAAATGACGTCATTAAAACAAATTAAATATGGCAAAGCTACAGGAGAAGACACGATTCCATCAGATATATTAAAGAATATTGGGAAAGAAGGGATTCTATTGGTAAAAGACATCTTGAGCAAATTATGGGATGCAGGAAAAATACCTGAGGATTAGACTAAATATGTAATATACCCAATATATAGAAATAAAGGAGACAAACCGGACTACAAAATCTACAGAAGAATATCTTTAATGCCACATATAGCAAAAGTTTATGAAAAAATACTAGAAAAGAGACTAAGAGGGATGTAGAGGACAATTTTGATGAATGATATTGTGACTTTAGATCTGGAAGATCCACCATTGATCTAAATTTTGCCCTGAAAATGCTGTCTAAGAAAAACTGGGAGTGGAATAAGAACATTTATGTAGCCTTAGTGGATCTGGTAAAAGCCTTCGATCGGGTACCTAGGAAATCCTTGTGTAACATTTTAGACAAGGAAGAGTATGACATACCCTCAGAATTAAAAGGGCCATAAAGAGCACTTGCACAAATAATGCATATCAAGTTAAGACCCAGGAAGCAAAATTAAGGGAAAATATTTCATTGTGACTTCAGGAGTAAAATAGGGAAGTGTGCTTTCTCCACTTTTGTTTATTGTCATTATGGTCTATTCTGGGAAGCTATTCTAAATTATTCTTAAAGCTTCGAACTGAACTACATTCCACTGCCTCTGCAGGTAGTTTATTCCATGGGCACCTTTCCCTTGTCTTATGGGACTTGTATGTGTGGTCTGACGATCACAAAGTGATTTTATCTATTTGACAGTAAGCCACACTCAGTTAAGTCTTCAGCTTTTCAATTCAAATCATCAGTTATTATTTTTTTCAGTAATTCTGTTTATCCAAAAGCTGTTTTATTCAGCTGAGGGAAGCATCTTTCTAGGTCAAGCCTTTGACTCTGTTTTAAATTTCGTATATTTATTCTTTTGTCGCCAGGCGATTTTATTCAGCTGAGGGGAGGGTATTCTGCCCCTGTATATGGCTCTTTAAGACGAGTTCATTTACTGAACCTTTTCACTATTCCATGTCCTTTTATGTTTGTTGCTCTTCATATTCAGTTTGTCTTTTTCTCTCTTCATGGCTCGTTCTGATGAAATCTTTTTTTCAGTTCTGCCATTATGGTGACTAAGGAGAGACTCCTATTTTTCTGGTGTGGACGTTTTCCATCTCTATTTGGCTTTTTCATTTATGCACGGGTTCGGTAGCAAAAGGCTCTTGCTCACAAAAGCGATTTAACCCTTTATGATGAGGCTCTTTTTCCGTCTCGTAATTGTCGAGGGGCCATTGTTGTTGATGCCAGTCTTGCACGACCAGCAAAGGCCAGAATAGATTTGGGCTCGATTTTCTTCCTTGCCAAGAATCCGTAATTTGAGGATTATTCTTTGTTGCCAAATCGACTCCGGAGAAAATTATGCGGTTTCTCTTTCATTAACGTTCAAAAACGTTTTATTGCTCCTTTAGATATTTCAATTACTTTCATCACTTCCTGTAGTTGTCCATTTTCATAATACATTTTTTTCTAACTTCCTTTGAATTCGAGCTAGTGTTGGTTACTCGGTCTTAAGGGCGAGTACCAAGAAAGCAGAAGGTCTGACGATGTGATAGCCTCTGTTCGCACTCGACCACGAACTGAGGCTGGTCATCTTTGCCCACCCCCCTCGCCTCAAGGTCGGAATTACTAATGCAAAATCTACTCGGAGATGACCGAGACCTGGAAAGACCACTGACGGAATCCTCGAGGTTAGCTGAAGCTGCGACAACGGGGGATTGAGGCGAGGGACAAGATGAAGACAAGGTTTCCCCGATGACGAAGCTGAAGTCCGGTGGGAATATTTCCATCATCCCGTCGAGGCAAGTTTCTAACTGTACCTCGTTGCAATATTCACCTTTGTTTCCAATGTCAAAAATTGGAAGGGCACGCTTGCTGGTCAAAACTTATTTCCTTCTTTAGATTTCTCTTTATTTTTTCATAAAGTCATTTTTTTAGAGCTGAGAGAGATTTTTCCTGGGCATGTTCATCGTACAATGCTAATGTCAATTTTAGCATGTAAAAGATGATGAGGGCGTATGGGGCTTGATTAATCCTTTTTATGGCGCTTTTGTATAGGTGGAGAGACTTCCTTGTCGTTAGCTTCTGGTAGACCTCGTTTACTGTTCTTCCTTTTGGGGGTCTGGGGGTTCTATTTCCTCTTGCGTTTCCTTTTCAGGTACAATTTCCCGAAGACTTCATGAGGGAAGAGCTTAGGATCGGGGTCCTCGAGCTCGTCCCCTTCCTTGGAGCGGCCAAGACCCTTCAGCCAAGGGTGGGACAAGATCCCATGGAGGGTGGGCCGCTCCCATGGGTCCATTGCGAAGCATTTCATAATTAAGTCACGGCATTTAAGGGGAAGGTCGTCGGGGAAGGGCGGGTTAGCTTTTATGATCTCGTCTTCGTCGTAGAAGGGATCGTCCTTGCACACCAGGTAGTAGAGGAGTGTCCCAAGGCTCCACACAGTCGCCGGGACATGCAGGAACTCTCCATCGGCGATATATTCTGGTGGCCAGTAAATAGTTGTCCCGCCTGTATGTCCTCCCATGTATCCTCTAATGGTTTCCCCACAACCGAAGTCGATTAACTTTGTCCCGAATTGCCCCGTTGCTGGATCATGGTACAGCAAGACGTTCTCAGGTTTAATGTCCTTATGAGAAACGCCTGCGTTGAGACATCTTTGAACAGTTTTAACGATATCGATGAAGAGCCTTTTAATATCCTTATCTGGGAGCTTGCCGGACTTTTCCATAGAATCATATATAGAGGTCGCTTCAGGGACCAGCTCCATTAGAAATTCCCGTCGGAAACGAAACACTCATATAGTTCAATGACCCCGGGAATAGTCTGGACCTTGTGCAATAGAGAGGCCTCAATGGGCACTCACTCTCACTCCTTCGCGTCGCCCCCAGGTGTCGACGCGGGAGAGGGGGACTTCTTTGATGGCTGCTACCTGGGTGCCCATGGCGAGACTCTTCGCCAAGTAAACGCATCCAAAACCGCCTTTTCCTAGAGGTTCCTGCACCTCGTAGTGGTCCCTCCAATGGGTGTTCTCGCCACTGTCCATCCCTCTCAAAAGGTCTTTGGCCATGGCGGTCCGTCCAGGCGACCGAGACAGAATCAACACAGCGCTCGTAGAGGTCGGACGTCTCTTCAACCAGCTCTCTCAACAAGCTCCAAGGAATCTTCGCCGGCCGGTGGTAGTGGGGAGAGATATCTCCTTGCTGCTGCCGGTCTGGCATGGCCGACCTCTACGCTGACGTCGGCAGGCGGGTTTACACCAAGACAAATACACACATTTCCCAAGTCACGTAAATCTCTGTTTTCAGAGTAGTGCTTGGAAGAAAAGAGGCACACGCACACTTGCTCGCTGGCAAAAGCAGAGGCCCAAACCGTCTCACTCAGAACGCTCAATCTGATCGCAGGCTGGTAGACGGAGATACTTGGGACACCTCTCTATCCAACCGGCCCGCAACCTAACGCTGGCCTCTCGCTGACGCTGGTGAGCGAGTTTACACTTCTGACATTTACACACAATTCCCAATCGCGTAATTCTCTGTTTTCAGAGTTGTGATTGGAAGGAAAGAGACCATACAACACCCGCCCGTCTGCCCCTCCCTCGCACCGCCAC
>NW_027467711.1:55000-67500 GCF_046742065.1 Oratosquilla oratoria
TACATTGATGTGGTGATTGGAATAGAAATTAACATAGGAAAGAATATTAGTAGGTTTTCTATAGACTTTAGTTTTCAGAGTACCATTATCTCTAATAATTTCAACATCTAAAAAGGGCAAACTGTTGTTATTTTCTATCTCAAGAGTGAAGTTAATGGAGGGTACCAGTGAATTTAGATTAACAAGGAAATCATCAATGGAATGGTTATTAGGCCAGAAACACAAAACATCGTCTAAATATCTGAATCAAATTACTTTTTCATCTTTAATAGTTGGTGATAAATATTTTTCAAAATATTCCATGTAGATGTTAGCTAAAACCAGTGAAAGAGGATTTCCCATAGCCATCCCGAAAGTCTGTGTGTAATAATTTTCCTCGAAGACAAAAGCAGAATTATTTACACACAGACTTATTAATTCAATAAATTTTTTACAAGGGATACCATTAATACTGTTACCTAGAATATTTGGGAGAAAGTTTAAAATATCTTAATTGGGACAAGTGTAAAAAGCCCAGTGACATCGAAACTAACTAATTTTTAAGGATAATCAATGTTAAGAGATTTAATCTTTTAAATCAAGTCTTCACTATTTTGAATAAATGAGTTAGAATTAATGCCTACAAATGGAGAAAGCTTTGTCACAAGCCACTTAGAAAGCTTATAGCTTACAGAGCCTACAGAACTGATGATGGGCCTAATGGGATGATTTGGTTTGTGAGTTTTGATAAGCCCATACAAATAAGGTGTTGAAGGATTTTGTGTAGAGAAATGTTTAATCAAATCTTCTCTGCCTTTAAGTAAAGCTCTTAATTCTTTATGAAAATTCTTGTTAACTGAGTCACTTGGATCTTTGTTAAGTTCAGAATAAGTGTTTTTATCTTGTAAATGATCAATTACTTTGTTATCATAATCACTTTTATCCATAATAACCAAGGTGTTGCTTTTATCAGCCTTAGTTATGCGTGGAGTGGAGTGGAAATGAAGTGGAGTGGGATGTGGGCAAACATGCAAAGAGGAAAATAAAGAAAATTAATGAAGATAAATAAAAGTGGAAAGAAAAATAGAAAAAGAAAATGAAAGCAGAGGCAAAATGAAAGAAATGAAACATAAAGAAAATGAAAGCGAAGAGAAAATGGAAGCAAAAAAGAAAATGGAAGCGGCGAGAAAACGAAAACGAGGAAACAGAACAGGAGGGTGGCCAACTAGTCGAATACGATAGACTGGTCGATCACAAGCCCGTTTTCAGTCAATCACAATCCTGTTTTAATTCGATCACACTAGTGCAGTACAGAGAAGAATGACCAAAACAATACATGGACTCAGAAATTTGCCTTACGAGGAGAGACTTAGGCACCTCAACTTACACTCTCTGGAAAGACGCAGAGTGCGGGGTGATCTAATAGAGGTGTTCAAGTGGATCAAAGGCTTTAACAAGGATGATGCAAATAAGGTCATCATATTAAAACAACAGGGCAAGACTCGCAGTAATGGATTTAAACTGGACAAATTTAGATTTAACAAGGAAATAGGCAAGAATTGGTTTACTAATAGGGTGGTCGACGAATGGAATAGACTTAGTAACCACGTAGTTAGTGAGCGCTGAAACTATCAGTTGTTTTAAGAAACGGTTAGACAACTTTATGGATGGGGATGACAGGTGGTGATGGATATGGAGCTGCCTAGTGCAGGCCTTATGGTCTCTTGCAGTCTCCTCCTTCATTCTTATGTTCTTATGTGCAATTCGACCTTCGGAAGTTGTCCTGAAAATAAGACGCAACAGCATATCCAGGCACTCACGATACTTGCTTGGATTGTTAGATTTCTCTCTCTCCCTCTCTCTCTCTCTCTCTCTCTCTCTCTCTCTCTCTCTCTCTCTCTCTCTCTCTCTCTCTCTCTCTCTCTCTCTCTCTCTCTCTCTCTCTCTCTCTCTCTCTCTCTCTCTCTCTCTCTCTCTCTCTCTCTCTCTCTCTCTCTCTCTCTCTCTCTCTCTCTCTCTCTCTCTCTCTCTCTCTCTCTCTCTCTCTCTCTCTCTCTCTCTCTCTCTCTCTCTCTCTCTCTCTCTCTCTCTTTTCTGGGAATAAGTTAATATTCGTAATGATGGACTTGTCTGAACAGCATCACAGTTATTTATGAAGACAAATGACTCCTCCTCCTCCTCGTTAGGCTGGTCGATCACATCAGGGTCTCACGGTAGAAAAAGGAAGATCATCTCTCACAAAAGGTTGGCCACCCCTGACATGGAAGAAGAGGAGGAAGAAGAGGGGGAAGAGGAGGGGGAGGAGAGGGAGGAGGAGGGAGAAGGGGAGGGGAGGGAGGAGAGGGAGGTGGAGGGAGGAGAGGGAGGTGGAGGGAGAAGAGGAGGTGGAGGGTGAAGATGAGGTGGAGGGGAGAAGAGGAGGTGGAGGGGGAGGATATGAGGGGAGGAGAGGAGAAGGGAGGAGAGGAGAGGGTAGGGGAGGAAATGGTAAGGGGAGGAAATGGTAAGGGGAGGGGTAGGGGAGGAGTGGTATGGGGAGGCGAGGGGAGGGGAGGGGAGGAGGGGAGGGGAGGGGAGGAGGGGAGGGAGGGGAAAGGAGGAAAGGAAATGGGGAGCAAAGGGGAATTACAGAAAAAAATTATGGAGTGGAAGGGGAGGGAGGGAGGGGGGGCCCAGAAGTAAGTGGAGAGGGGAGCAGACTAGGTGGGGGGGGGCGCTACACCGTGTCAAAGCGTGGGAAGCGAGAGGGGAGACGACGACGACAGGACGATACAGGGGGAGGGGAAAGGGGACGGGAGGGGAAAGGGGATGGGCGGGCAATGGGCGAGTGGGTAAAAGGGGGGGAGTTTTTTTTTATATTTAACTTATTACGCATTAGCGTCATACAGTGGGGGAGGTTTTCATAATGAATGTAGGAAGGCAACTGGTATGCACATGCTTACACACGTACACATACACTTATATACACATACAAATACATGGGTTGCAGGTAACATATACGACACTGGGTATTGTACATTCATTCAAAGGGGAATAAGACTGAGATGTCACGCAGGGCATCAGGTATTATGAGAACCCACCAAAGCGGGGGTAACGGACAAGTATTTCATCTAATATATTTTGTGATAGGAGATGACGACAGATTGCATCTAATGGTAGTCCCTGGGGTATTAGATGTTTTACAGTGGGGCACGCTAGGCAGTAGTGCTCGATGGTGTTGGCTAGTGGAGCGTGGCATAGGCGACATTCTGTGAATACAGGCTCGCCCTCCACCCCGGCGACCTGCCACGGTGGACGGTAGCCTAGTCGCAGTCGGGCTGAGACAACATTGTGGCGACGAACCATAAGTCCCTTGCGGCGGTACTTGTATTTGTGGCGGCATACGGATTCGTAGTGGGTGATGGTGACACTGAAGGGTCTCTCGGTGTCCCGTCGACGTTGCTCAGGCAGAAGTGCAGCGGAGCGGACCCTGTTGAGGTAACATAGCAGGGAGAGAGGTCGTCCATCACCACGACGGGGGAGTCGGCAGGCTTCTTTTGCTAGGCGGTCTACTTTGGTGTTGTGGTGCAAACCTACATGAGATGGAATCCAAATAAATTCAATGCAGAGATTACGGATAGTTAGTAGGGATAGAAAGGAAAGGATTTGTTGTACAACAGAATGGTGAGTGGGATGAATAGCGGTGAGGGATTGCAGTGCAGGCTTAGAGTCACATATAATGACAGCATTCACTCCTCTTTGGCAAACGAGACTGATAGCATCTAAGATGGCGTATAGTTCACACAATGTGGAGCTGGAGTGATCTCTGAGTCGACGGCCGACCCAGCCCTCAGGAGGCGGCGGTAGGTCAGGTGAGTAGACTGCTCCTCCAGCTGCACCATCCGATTGTAGTGACCCGTCAGTGTAGAGGCGATGCGGAGCAGTGATGGAGGATGTTACCTGGGTAACATGTTCCAAGGCTAGCTGTAGTTGTAGAAGAGGTGGGTCACATTTTGCTGTAGGAGTGAAGCTAACCACAGGCGATGGTAGCGTCCACGGGGGAGGGCCTGGGGGTATGTCAGCTACTGGTACTTGTAAATCTAGGCTGCGAATGAAGGAGGAGATAGACTTTATAAGACGGCGACCGGGGGCATGAGGCGGGGGACGGGCGGAGCGGGGCCGAGAGAATCTCTGACCAGTGCTGTGAAGTGCGGTGAGATGTGGGGAAAGTGTATACACTTAACTGTGAGGCAGGTGACATTAGAATAAATCCTCTCAACTAGGGATGGAAGCCGTAATTCCCGTTGCATGTTGACAATTCTGGTAGTCATTGGGCAACCGAGAATGATTCTCATGGCTTTATTCTGAAAAATCTCCAGTGGCTCTAAAGCATATCGAGAAAGTTGAATTAAGGCAGGGGAGAGGTAATCAACAACAGAGCGTATAAAAGTAATATAGACAGTTCTGGCCACGGGGATGGAGATACCGGAAGAGTTGTTGGTGAGCCACTGGAGAGGCCGGAGCCGACGTTGTAGACGATCTAGCAATTCACGAATTACGGTATGGGATTGACGCCGGGCAGAAAGAGTTTCCGAGATTCGTACTGGTGCACCAAGGTAGCAGTACTGGGAGCTTAGTGGGATGATGCAGTCTCCAATCATGAACTCTGGCAGCGTGGCAGGAGGGCGGTAGGAGAAAATTCTGCTCTTCTGTGGGGAAGCAACAAGGCCACAGTTAGCAGAAGCTTGGGAGAGAGAAGTAAGAAAGAGTTGTAGGTGTGTTGGGGAGGTAGTGTGAATACATAGGTCATCTGCATAGCATGTAATTGTGACCTCAGGAATAGTGGGCAAAGACGTGAGGAGACGATGCATAAGTATATTAAAGAGAAATGGACTTAGTACCCCTCCTTGAGGAGTGCCGAGATGAAAATCCCGTGAGGAGCTGTAGGCACCGCTAAAGAAGACACGGGAGGTTCGGTTACTGAGGTAGCCCTTAATCCATCGTAGTAATTTACCCTTAATTCCAAAGTCAATTAATTGATCTAAAATAACGTCTCGGTTTGCTATATCAAATGCACTTTTTAGATCTATAAATGCCACAACACTGTCACGGGAGAGGCGAGAATATAAGTCGACGAGGCAGTGATGGGTGCTGCGTTGGGGTAGAAAGCCGAAGAGACGTGGAGAAAGGCGATCTTGTAGTTGGTACATCAGTCGGGTGAGCAAGATTCTTTCCATTACTTTGCAGAAGCAGGATGTAAGGGAGATGGGCCTGAAATTTGCTGTACCGGGCTTGGGTATGGGGATTATTGTACTCGTGGTCCAGGCATGTGGGATATATCCATCTCGTAGACACATATTGTAGAGGCGAAGGAGGGGGTTACCGGGTACACGGTGCAGTAATCGTAGCACATTGTAGGTAATGCCATCATCCCCAGGGGACGTGGCTTTACCTCTCAAGAGAGCACGTCGTAGTTCATCTTCAGTGATTGGTATATTTTCTTCATCATCCTCTTGCAGCAGAGCATGTACTAAGCGGAGTCCACGAGCAAAAGCACCGGAGGAGAGGGCATCCTGGACGGGGGTAGGTAGGTTGGCAGGGTTGGACTGGTTTGACCACGTGACGATGAGCTGTTCGGCAAATACGGTGGGGGAATGATGACGGGCAGTAGCAGGAGTCTTCTTAATTACCCTGCGAATAAGGTGCCACATGGAGGCTACACTAGTTTGGTGATTAATTCTGTCCGTGAATCTCTTCCAGGAGTCAGTACTTACACATTCTAGGAGGGTTGTCAAATCGTCTCTGGATTGCTGGTAACGATGAAGTAGTTCAGGAGATGGGTTAGTTTGGAACATGAGTCCAACGCGCTCCGCTTCTTTCTGTGCGTCCTGAAGTCGGGTGTCTAGGTACCACGAGTGAGGAGGAGGGCGACGTTGGAGGTGGGGTCGTGATACGTAAAGCCTGTAAAAGTCGTGGGTGGCGGAGACAAGGCTATTGTATAACTGGTCGGGGGAGGAACAGTCTAAGGTAGGTAGTATGCAGGTCATGTATGAAATGTACGTCGGGCAGTATTTGGGGGTATGGTGAGGCGTAGGCGTGTGATAGGGGGTGTAGGTATCGTAGGAAGAGAATAGTGGAAGAGAAGAGCAATATGGTCTGAGAAAAATGCAGGTACTGAGGAGCACTGGATGCGGGATGATACCAAGCCAGAGGTGAGGACGTGGTCCAGGGTGCCTCCCCGGGAGTGTGTGGCGCCACCTGTGTCCCAGCGGGTCAGATGATGTTGTCGGATGAAGGATAGTAGGTGAACACCAGGGCGGTTAGTGGTGCCAGGACGATCTCCCAATGCAGGATGTCGAGCATTGAAATCCCCTGCGTATATTATACCTTTGATCGTAGGTGGTGGAAGAGTGGTTGGACGAAGACGTGCGGGAGCAGAGTAGATATTGCAGAGCTGTAGGATTCCGCCCCCAATTTCTATCTCGAAGAGTTGGAATGTTACGTCAGGGTCTGTAGAGGAGCGCAGAAGACGGTGTATCAGTGTATTGTGTATGTATGTTAGAAGACCGTTTCGTATCGTATGAATATAGGGGATATATCCGGGAAGGGAGGGTGCCTGTGGTGCAGTGTTGGGCCGGTTTGGAAACGCCTCCTGTAGAAAAATGACACAAGGGTGTTGTGTCTGTACATATGCCTTCAATTGTGTGTACTTTTTGTGGTTGATGATACCATTGATGTTCCATGAAAGGAGGTCTAGGTGAATGTTAGTTACGAACGTTGCGTTTGCTAGTAGGAGACCGGAGTGTGGAGGTGGATGGACGATTCGAGGAAGACTGGCTAGTACTGGGTTGTAACTTACAGAGTTTGTCGAGACGAGTTGCAATGGATTCCATTCTCTCGGCAAGCATGGAGATGGAGGAGACGAGGGTTTGTTGGGATTCCGCCAGTGTGGAGAGTCTGGTGGCAGTAGTAGTTTGGCCTGAGACAAGGCTGTCAATCCTGGTGTCAATGGAGGCGAAGCGGTCCTCGAGTGCTGCACATCGCGCCTGAAGGGCTGCAACGGCCTTACGGAGGGCAGCGTCTTGCTGAGGGGGGGTGGGAGCAGAGAGGACAGTCCGGGCGGAAGGAGGTGGTGGGGCTGAGGTGGGGCCATTGGTCTGGGTCTGGCGCCGAGTACAGCCGTGCCAGACGTTGACACCTGGCTGTAGACATCGGGGGCACTTCCATTGTGATGGGTTCGGCTGTGGTGGAGGTTCAGAGGTGGAAGTAGTCGCAGATGGGGGCGGGGGCGCACTTCGGACGGGACATTCTCTGGATTCATGGGCGGCGGCACACCAGGCACACTTAGGGGAGGCGGAGCAGTACCTGGATATGTGACCGATACCCCAACACCTGTAGCACCAGGGTCGGTCGTCACGGAGTCTTTGGACTTGACACGGGGGGAGGAGAGGGAGGAAGTCAAAGGTAATGGTGTCGGGGGGTGTTTCGGGGAGGCTCCACACAATAACAATGCGGTTGATGGGGGTACCGTTCTGCATGAAGCGCCTGGCTGAGTGTACTCCTGGGAGCTGTAGGGCAAGCTTGTGATCCACGTCAACGGGATAGCGAGTGAGCAGGTATTGGGGGTACTTACGTGGTCTTTCGGGGGAGTCTTGAGGGAGAAGAGGCAGTGACATAAATTCATTTGTAGTAACTCGGTCCAGGATGTCTGTGCGTTGTCTTGATATGTAGATGAATCGAGAGGTGAGTGCAGCCATCTTAACCTCGGCCGTATCCCGTTGCAGGTGGAAAGTCTTGGTGATAGTTGACAGCCAGCGGAGTTTAACTTCTGTGGATGGGTTCCCGCTAAAGGCCAACTTAATATACTTGTCTCGGGGAGCAAATGCTGGAAGGGCGGGTGAGGGTCGGGTGGGGGCAACGGGAGTAGCACTGTGATTAGGCAGGGTAGGGCGAATAGGAGCCTTATTACACTCACTTGAGGTTCCCTTGATCGTCTTGGCAGCAGGCGGTTGACATTCTCCTGCGGGGAAGGTAGAGGTGTCGTCGGCCCGCCGTTTGGTACTGGGGAGCGCTGTAGACTGGTGGGTATCATGCTGGGTGGTTGTTGGAGGGTGATGGGGAGTGGAGGTAGGACGAGGCAGGTCGGGCCAGTGGTTAACACTAATGTCGTCATCAGTGTCGGAAATCATTAAGTCCTGCTCTAAGCTGGACGCCGCTTCCGACCCCGAGTATTCCATCGAGGAAGGGAGGGCCTTGATAAGAAGGTAGGCTGATTTACTAGCGCGCAGTAGTTTGTAGCACTGTAACACAACTTGAGACAGCCGGTACGAGTCGTTAACGACGAGCACTGGATTCAAGTAGTTGACGGCGATAGTTTCGCACCTTCAGGTGTAGGTCCGTTCTCGACGAGAGCCAAGCACGGAATGGGGAGGAGGTGAAGGGAGAAGAAGGGAAAGGATGAAGAGGGGAAAGGACGAGCGAGGGGAAAGGGCGAAGAGGGAAAAGAACGAGGGTAAAGGACAAGGGAGGGAAAAGAACGAGGGGAAAGGATAGAGAGGGGAAAGGACGAGGAGGGTAAAGGAGAAAGGGAATGAACGAGAAAGGGGGAAAGAACGAGGGGAAATGATGGAGTGGGGAAAGGACGAGGAGAGTAAAGGAGAAAGGGAATGGACGAGAAAGGGGGAATGAACGAGGGGAAATTACGAAGAAAGAAAGGGAAAAGAACGAGGGGAAAGAACGGAAAAGGTGTAAAGGACGAAGAGGGGTGGAGAAGGCAGAGGAGGGGAACATGGGGGAAAGACAAGTAAGGATAAGCAGAAAGGGGGGGAGGAGAGGGAAGAGAGATGAGGAGAGGGGAGAGAAGTGGAAACGAAGGGAGATGAGAAGAGAGGGGAAGACCGGAGAGGGATGAGAAGGGGAGATATGAGGGGGGAGGGGGTAGAGGGGGAGATGGCGGGAGAGATGAGGAGAGGAGGGGGAATGAAGGGGATAGAGGAAAGAAGAGGAGAAAGAAGAGGTGCGAGGAGAGAGGAAAGGAGAGAGGAAAGGAGAGGGGAAAGGAGAGTGATTGATGAGGAGAGGGTAAAGGAGAGTGATTGATGAGGAGAGGGTAAAGGAGAGGGGAATGGAGAAAGGGATAGAAGGGGAGGAGAGGAGAGGGGAGAGGGATGGAGGGGAATGGAGGGAAGGGTAAAGGAGTGGAGTAGGATGGAGGGAGAATGGAGTGGGATGGAGTGGAGTGGAGGAAGTGGGATGGGAGGGAGTGGGATGGAGGGAATGGGTGGGATGGAGTGGAGTGGGAGGGAGTGGAGTGGGATGGAGGGAGTGGGTGGGATGGAGTGGAGTGGGAGGGAGTGGAGTTGGATGGAGTGGAGTGGGATGGAGTGTCCCGCAGCAGCAGCAGCAGCAGCAGCAGCGATGGGCACGGACCGTGGGAACCTTTCAAGACTTCCACGTCGTCAGCGGAGTCCAGAGAGGGGGAGGGGGAGTCGAGAGGGGGGGAGAGGGGGTAAGGGGGGAGGGGAGAGAGGGGTAAAGGGGAGAGAGGGGTAAGAGAGGAGAGGGGTATGGAGAAGAGAGGGGACGGGGAGAGGGGGAAGGGGAGAGGGGGAAGGGGAGAGGGGGAAAGGGAGAGGGGGAAAGGCAGAGGGGGAAGGGCAGAGGGGGAAGGGGGAGGGAGAAGGGGGGAGAGGGGGAAGGGGAGAGGGGGAAGGGAAGAGGGGAAAAGGTGAAGAGAAGGTGAAGAGGAAGAAGAGGAAGAGAAGACGAAGAGAAGGAAAAGGAGGACGAGGAGCGAGAAGAAAAAGAGAAGAAAGAGAAGAGAAAGAAGAGGAGGGAGAGGAAGAAGAGGAAGAAAAGAAGGAAGAGGATAAAGGACAAAGAGGAGGAAGAGGAAGAAGAGGAAGAAGAGGAGGAAGTGCAAGAAGGTGGAAAAGGAGAATGAAGATGAGGGTGAGGAGGAGGAAGAGGAGGAAGAGGAGTGGGAGGAAGAAGAGGAGTGGAAGGAGGAAAAGGAGAAAGAGGAGTGGGAGGAGGAAGAGGAGGAAGGGGTGGGAGAAAGAGGAGGAAGAGGAGTAGGAGAAAGAGGAGGAAGAGGAGAGGAAGAGAGTGGAGGAAGAGGAGTGGGAGGAGGAAGAGGAGGAGGAAAAAGAGGAGGAAGAGAAGAAGGGAGAGGAGGAAGAGGAGTGGGAGGAGGATAAGGAGGAAGAGGAGGATAAGGAGAAGGAGGATAAGGAGGAGGAGGAGGATAAGGAGGAGGAGGAGGATAAGGAGGAGGAGGAGGATAAGGAGGAGGAGGAGGATAAGGAGGAGGAGGAGGAGGAGGAGGAGGATAAGGAGGAGGAGGATAAGGAGGAGGAGGATAAGGAGGAGGAGGAGGAGGAGGAAGAGTAGGAGGAGGAGGAGGAGGAGGAGGAGGAGGAGGAGGAGGAGGAGGAGGAGGAGGAGGAGGAGGAGGAGGAGGAGGAGGAGGAGGAGGCGGTAGTCCCAGAGCAAAGTTAAAGACCAGGGCCCGTATACACAAAACTTGTTAGCACTAACAAATAGCTGTTAAGGGTAACAAATTCCTGTTAAGGCTAACATTTAGCTGTTAAGCACTAACAGTGGATACAGAAAACTTGTTAGGGCCTTAAAAGTACTGTTAAGGTAAAAGTGCTGTGGAGGACTATTAAGCTCTTAGCAAATTCCTGTTAGGAGAGAAGATGGCGGAGCAACAACAACAACTACAAAGACGACAGCGAGTATATCGACAACGACGGGACATATTTAACGAGTACAATGACGACGAACTCACCAAACGCTTCAGGATGAACCGTACTAGTATGATAACAGTGGCTGATTTAGTGAGGGACAAACATCAATCCCAAACAGAACGGAATCGACCACTGAGTCCTGAGACGAAGGTGGCAATTACCCTAAGATATTTAGCCACAGGTAAAATGCAGCAGTGCAGCAGTGACGACTTTGGGACCTCGCAAGCAACAATCAGCCGTGTCGTTACTCAGACAATTGATGCACTGTCAGAACCAGATATTGTAACTCAATTTGTAAAATTCTCATTGACTCGCCAAGAAGTGCAAGTGAAACAAGCAGAGTTCATGGAAGACTATAGGTTTCCCGGTGTTGTGGGTACCATAGATGGCACACACATTAGAATTGTGGCTCCCAGTGTCGATGAACATTTATATGTAAATAGAAAACGATACCATAGCATCAACGTGCAAGTCGTATTCGATGCCAAGTACAGGATACTTGATGTTTTGAGAGGACAGAAAACCATTTGGTTTCGACCTCCTCTATAGTCCGCTTAGTCAGTGGATTTGTTCCATTAATGGCATCAGTTATGCTTTGCCATGCCTCCCTGTTCTCCTTGTGGCTTAAACTTGGTTTGAATCGCCCATTTATAACACTGGGTTGCATCAGAAAAAAAAATCTTGCAACAGAGACGTCATTAACGTTTTTCATTACAGTTTCGCATGCTAAACCCATAAAGCATACCCATTTTTCAGGGAGGTCCTCATGTTTTTGAAATTAACTGACACTATATTTATAAGATTCATTGTGCAGAAATGCGTCTAAGCCAGGTCTATAAAAGACCTGTGAATATATAAGGGTAAGTAAAGGACATTCGAGGTTGACGGTACATTTCATATTATTGAAAACAAACAAAAACATGATAAATGGGTATAACATACATGCAGGCATGTAGATATCTGATTACAAAAAACACAGTTTTATTTGAAAGCTGGAGGCAGCTATTCTCCTTGAAAAGCACGCTTTCGCGACATTCTCTTGTGTGCCGGTTTATCAGCAGATGTTGTCCAGCTTCTTCGAAGAGACCAGCAGTAATCAGCCATCTTGGCCACACTCCAATTGCCTTGATAGCGGCGCTCCATTTCGGATATATCTTGATGGAACCTCTCCCCCTGTTCCTCACTGTACTCACCCACGTTAGCAGGAAAGTAGTCAAGGTGGCTATGTAGGAAATGTATTTTGATGCTCATGCGTGCGCCAGCCGCCTCATATGCTTGAAGCATGTTCTCAACCCGTTCCTTGTAGTCATCAGATTTTCTGTTCCCCAAGAACCCTGCCACAACTAACTTAAAACTTTCCCAAAGACTTCTTTCACGAGGTGTTAATGCTTCACTAAATCCGGAATCTGACATAAGCTCACAAATCTCTGGTCCTACAAATATTCCAGCTTGCAGTTTAGCATCACTAACAAGAGGGAATTTATGGGACAGGTATTTAAACCCTTCTCCATCTTTCGGAAGTGATTTCCCAAATTTTTTAATTAATCCCAGCTTTATGTGAAGGGGAGGTAGAAGCACTTTCTCTGCTGGTACAAGTGGTAGTGTTTTGACGTTATGGCGGCCAAGTACAAATTCCGTCCGTTGTGGCCATTCCCGTTGTCGGTAGTGTACGGAATCTGCACGGCTGTCCCACAAGTATAAAAAGCATGGATGTTTTGTGTGGCCTCCCTGCATCCTAACAAAATAGCCAGGACCTTTAGGTCACTACAGAGAAGCTAGTTGTGATCCTGA
>NW_027467711.1:72500-77500 GCF_046742065.1 Oratosquilla oratoria
ACCTTTCAAAATACTTGATATTATCAATACCAGTATTAACCAACCCATCCATCCCCCCCTCTGATACTACCTTTCTCCTTTGTTTTTACGAGAACATCAACGAGGCACTCCGCTCATCTAGAGATAATTCCACACACAACGCTGATCTCTTCCCAGTACCCTATTTTTATTGAAAACTTACGTCGTCCTAAACGCGTAACTACAACCAACTCTACGGAAAGAAACAGCCCACCTCGGCAGAGTATCCACGCCAGTTACGGTCGGAAAGTTTCAAGTATTCCTTATCAACAACCTTACTATCTGCGATGTTGGCCTACTTGCACCATATATATATTATTATATACAATAACCTTTCCTATATTTCACTTTTACTTATTATCATATGCATATGCATTCCTTCAGTCAAGTAATTCTGTTTTCTACTTAAACATTTTCATCAATGTAACCTACATTCCATAATTACTGCTGTTAACCAACTATATATATATAGTTATTAATATTATATTATCATTACCAAATATTTAACTCCTTACTATTATAAACATATCATATTATTTCCACATTTTAATATTATTATATGTATATACATAATTTTATGATTTTACATATGTAATCCCATTATACCTAATAACCGTTGACAAAGCCAAGCTTAACATATTCCCCCTTAGTTACTGTATACCAATTATTTCTAACTTAACTATTTTAAACTAGACCACCCATCTCACCTAATTATTAAGTAATACATGCCTCGCTAGTTACCACTAACATGGCCACAGGGACGAGAAGCAAATTCAAAAAAGCGCTAGAAACCATCCTCTCTAAATCTCAAGAGGAAAACCCATCAAGCAACTCAAAAATAGAAAAAGACAATCCAGACCCTCATCAAATAAATCCACGGATTGACATAGCCATCCAACAGTTAGAATATGAACACTCACATCTCTCGGACAAAGCTGCTCCCACGGCAGGTACCCCTACAATCCCTCTTTATGAGAATGATATCTTAGCCTTTTTTAACCAACCCCCTCAAATAGACCCCTTTCACCCCTCACAACTACAACCACCCATTCCTCCCATCCAGCCAAATATGCAAACTACACCTATAAACCATAATCAGTCCAACCCCCATATCCCAACACACAATAACCCCCCTCCCATCCAGCCAAATATGCAAACTACACCTCCTATAAACCATAATCAGTCCAACCCCCATATCCCAACACACAATAACCCCCCTCCCATTCAGCCACAGTACCAAAACTTCCCCTTTCCTTCCCCCCATACCCCATCTGGTCAAGCCACCTCCACACCATACCACCAACCACCACCTAACCTTCCTCCAAACCCACAATATTATCCTTACCCACAACCTCAACCAACAATAATTAACAACTATCAAACCATAACCCCCTCTCACAGAAATCCCAACCTTTCCCAAAACAGTGGATTATCCATAAATGACTTCTTGACAGCATGTGACCTGTTTTTCTCAAAAAACAAACACTACTCTGACACAGATAAAATAAATTTGTGCCGTCAGAAAATAGACCCATCTGACATTTGCCGTTCAAAGGCAAGGATGCTAGACAGTTTAGTTGCATGTGGAATCACATATCAGGAATATAAACACCACCTTCTTAATGTCTTTCACAACAAACAAGCTAACAACATCTCCTTCCTTCTCACTTTCCTCAATAACACTAGAGTCCAACCACATTCCGTTACGAACATTATGGATTTCGTAGCAAACGGAATTAAAGAAGTCAGAGAGGACCTGGAGAATAACTCTACTTGGACCCACACTGACCAATTTGGTCAAAATGTCATGACCACAAAAAACTTACTAACATTCTTTGAGATAGGTTTCTATCTCTCCCAACTCCCTCCAAAGTGTTTAAAGGAAGCCTCCAAAAGGGAACTAAACACTAGAAACCCTCTAGCTTATACCTATATATTAGACATCATCAATGCTTGCAATGTATCTTTAGACACCCCCCACTATCTCCCCAGACTAAATAGCCTTCACTCACAGCAGCCCCCTCCCACCAATCAAGGACAACCTTCTAAGTGGTGCTCCTACCATTCATCACCCAGTCACAACACTAGAGACTGCATACAAAAACAACAAATACAAACACAGGCACCACGCCACCCCATCCCTTGCTCAGTGCATGCTACTACCTCGCATACGAATGCTCAGTGTCAAGTTCAGAATCAAAACAAACAAGTTCCACCCCCCTTTAAACCTCCACTCCTACCTACACCAACACATCCAAACAAATACTGCAGCCTACACAAAACAACAACTCACTCCAACGAGGAGTGTTACCTACAGAAATCACAACCACAACCTCATCAGAGAACTAACCAACCATTCACCACCCCTCGACAAACAGCTCCCTCCCACACAACACGCACAACTCAACACCGATTGGGGGAACGTGTACCAGCCTCACGCACCAAACCACCATAGGAATATCTCATACACAACACAACTACGTCACCCTAAAAGTGAGTTTAGATCAACTCACAGTTGACATGATGGTTGATACAGGAACAAACCTGAACATCATCCCAAGAGCTCTCTATGAAGCATTAAATGACCCACCCCAAATTCAATTTTCCAATATGGAAGGACTCCTAATAGAAGGGAGCACCATTTCTCTACACGACACCATAGACTTAAACATAGAAGTCAATAACTTACAAGTAGGTTTCACACCTTTCCACATAGCTGACGAATGGAGTCTCGATCAACAAGGTATAATAGGATTAAAATCATTGAGGACATGGAAAACTATTATAGACCTAGACAAAAATAACATCTCCTTCTCAGATGTGAATGATGAGCCAACTGTCACTGAGACACCCGACTCAGACACACAACCTCTCTCATGTCTCCCTTCCTCAAATACTCCAATTCCAACTAACAACTATTCCTTCCGACCACCCCCTTATGTCACCTCAAAGGCATTGATGTCTAACACAGTCATCATACCCCCTAGACATTCAATAACAGTTCCACTATACATACCCGGAGCAATAGAACTTCAGGATGTCATAATTGACCCAGATACGTCAAGAATATATAACATAACCTTGGAGTCCTCCTGGGATATAGTATCAGAAAATAAACACACCCTAGCTATGCTAACAAATCTTTCAGACCAACACCGTAAAATCAAGAAGAATACTAACATTTGCGCAGTCCACCTCCATAATTCCCCTATCCAGGAACCACTCCCTCAACACATCAACCCAGTAAGACCAACACAACCCCTCACCCCTATCAATCCAGACCAAATCATAACATCAGCTGACGGAGAAATTCATAACGAGCTATTAGCTCTCCTACAGAGGAATAGATCAGCTGTCGCCTTAGAAGGTGAACCACTAGGCAAATGTGATATAATCAAAATTCACATCCAAATTCCCCCTAACACTCCCACTTCATACACCCCCGCTTACCGCATTCTTCACAGTAGGAAATCCCAAGTCAATAGCAATGTACAAGAGATGTTACACCAAGGCGTAATTTCCCATTCAGACTCCCCATGGAACAGTCCCCTCTTTTTGGTCCCTAAGAAAGACGGAACCTTACGCCCTGTGGTGGACTTTAGGAAAGTCAACCACCTCACTCAATCTGACCCCCACCCACTACCTGCCATGCAGGACGTCCTCCAATCAATAGGGAACAATAACACAGTTTTTTCCACTATCGACCTTAAGTCTGCCTTCTGGCAAGTGGAATTATCTGAAGAATCTAAACCCATAACTGCATTCTCCACTGACAAAGGACACTTTCATTTTCAACGTATGCCCTTTTTCCTTAAAAACGCCCCCTCAACCCAACAACGGTTGATGACCCGCATATTCAGTGACATGATAGGAGTCTCATTATTCGTCTATTTAGACGACCTCATTATATATAGTCCCACAGAAAGAGACCACCTTAACACTTTAGAGATTGTCATCAAACGTCTCAAACATACGGGGTAAAAGATTCAATTAAAGAAATGTAGATTCCTCATGAAGGAACTCACCTTCCTAGGCCATAAAGTGAATGCAAAGGGGATCCATGCAAACACAGACAAAATAGATGCCATAAACAGCTTCCCAATCCCCAGAAACACAAATGAAACACGAAGTTTCATAGGGCTAGCCTCATACTACAGACACTTTATTCACAATTTTGCACACATAGCTTCCCCTCTGACCAAATTCACAAGGAAAGGCGAACCATTTCAATGGTCAGAAACAGAACAACAAAGTTTCGACACACTGAAACAATCTCTGACCACAGCCCCTGTACTAGCCTTCCCTGACATGAAGAAAGAATTCTTTCTTTACACAGACGCCTCCTCTAAAGGAATAGGCGCAGTCCTACAACAGAAAGATGACAATGGCAAAGAGCACCCCATAGCCTACGCAAGTAGAGTCCTTAATAAGGCTGAGAGTAACTATTCTACTACTCACAAAGAAGGGTTAGCTATAGTTTGGGCACTTAAACATTTCAAATACCTCATTTTAGGCTACAAGATTACCATACTAACAGACCACCAACCCCTAGTCTATCTTTTTAACTCCAAAGACTTACATGGGAGAGTTGCTAGATGGAAAGCAACTCTCCTTGATTACGATCCCAAGATCGTATACTTAGCTGGGAAAGCTAACGTAGTGGCAGATAGCCTCAGCAGACAAACCTACATCACCCCCATAACCCAAACCATATGCATACCTATGCAAGAACTCACAGAGGAAACTGAAAGAGACCCTATATGGTCCCCAATAAAACAGCATCTCCTTTCACAAACCCCCTTACACTCCCGACCACCTGTCCCTATTGAGGAACTCAAACTGGTCGACGGAGTCATAAGGAGAACCACTAACACCAGAGAGGTTACTGTTATCCCCAGAGCCCAAAGTCCCCAAGGTCCTACACATATTGCACGACAGTGCAATGGGAGGCCACTCAGGCAGAGATAAGACACTAAACACTG
>NW_027467711.1:85000-130000 GCF_046742065.1 Oratosquilla oratoria
AGTGGAGGAGAAAATAGGGTAGAAGCCCGAAGGGAAGGGGAAATAGAATGTACATGGGAAAACAGTGTAGAGTATAGCATTAATGTAGAACAATGTGCCAGTATAGGACAAAATATAATTTTAGGATATAATGTCGGTAGAGGACGAAATGTTACATTAGGATGTAATATCATAGGACAAAATGTCTGAATGGGATGTAATGACAGTGGAGGACAAAAGATCACGATGGGAAGTAATGATAGTGGAGGACAAAATATCATAATAGGATGTAATGATAATGGAGGAGAAAATGTCACGGTAGGATATAATATCAGGGGAGGACAAAATATAATTTTAGGAAGGGATACTGGACAGAATGTCAATAAAGGCCAAAATATCATGGTGGGATGTAATGACAGTGAAAAACAAAAGATCACGATGGAATGTAATTATAGTGGAGGAAAAAATATCACGGAAGGATAAAATGTCACCGGAGGACAAAATATAATTTTAGGAAGGGATTCCGGACATAATGTCAATGAACGACGGGAGGCCGGCGTGAATCACGGTGACGTAGGGGGACAAAATGTACAAAAGAGATCGGATGAGCGTGATCGACCAAATGTCCGTGATGGGGGAAATGTTAATTTTGATGGGAGAAATGTAAATGAGGCACTGATTGTCAATGATGGACCAAATAATAATATAGAGCAAGGTATAAATAAAAAAAACAAAATGATAATGTAAGACATGATATTAAAACTCAAAATGTGTCAAAAAGAAATAATCACGAGTTTCTTAAAACCATGTACTTTAATGCTCGTAGTATTAGGAAAAAAATTCAAGAAATACAGGCGTATGTCAAAAGCGAAAATCTCGATATGATAGGAATAATTGAGACATGGTTAAATGGTACAGAGTTCGAAGCTGAATTTAATATTGCGGGATTTAAACACTTTCATCAGGATAGAAACCACAAGAAAGGTAGGGGTGTTCTGTTGTAAGTTAAAAACAATGTTCATGCTTGTGTTTTAGAGAAAGTGAAACAGGATGCATATGATAGTTTGTGGGTTGAGTTGACCCAAACAAATGGACAAAAAATGAATACAGGTGTAATATATAGGCCAAAGACATTATCATTAGCAGACGACAAACTGTTATTTCAAGAACTGTCTAGTTTCTGCAACCGGGATTTATCGATAATGGGTAATTTCAATTTTACTGACATTGATTGGATGACCCTTGAACATGGCCATATAGGTAGTCACTTGATTGATTTTCTTGGTGACAATTACTTAATTCAGCATGTAAAAGAGCCCACAAGATATGAAACTTACTCGATCTATTGATCACTAGCCGCGAAAGTATGGTAACTGATGTAGAAGTCGGTGAATCTGTTGCAAATAGCGATCACAACTTAGTTAGATTCAAACTTCTAATTTTTTTTAGAATAGATACTTGTGTTTCTAAAATACCCGACTTCAGTAAAGCTTCAGCTTACAGATTGGGAGGCAAAATTAAACGAAAGATCTGTAGATCATATGTGGGAAATATTTCAAAAAAAGCTCACTAAGATGATTCAAACTTACATTCCTTTTAAGGACAGACGTCCCCCAAATCAGGCTCGCCCAAAGTGGCTCGACAAACAAACTGAAAAAAGTATTGCTAAAAAGAGACAGGCTTATAAGAAATATAAATGCTCGGGTGCATCTAATGACTATGAAAGTTATGTATCAATACAGAGAGATTTAAAAAAGACAATAAAAAAAAAGAAAACGACAATACGAAATGAATATCGCTGATAAATCCAAAGAGAATCCCAAAGAATTCTATGGTTACATTAGAGATAAAAAAGGTTGTTAGGAATCACATTGGTCCACTATTATCTGCTGACGGTCAACTTGAATATTCAAATGAAGGAATGTGTAATATCTTAATTATTTTAGCTCGGTATTCGTAAACGAAACACCTCAAAGTGAACTCCAAACTGAAACCTGTGAAAAGTTTAGGGTAAACTTACTCACTACGGTAAATATAACAAAAGAAAAAATTAAATGGTGTATAGATAAACTCAAAGTTAATAAAACACCAGGGCCTGACGGTTGGCATCCAAGAATCTTAAAGGAAATGAAAAATGAGATTGTTGTTTCATTAGAAATTATTTTCAAGAAATCCATCATATCCGGAGATGTCCCAAGAGAATGGAAGCTAGCTAACGTTACTCCCATATTCAAAAAAGGTGACAAAAAGAAGCCAAATAACTATAGGCTTATAAGTTTGACTTCAATCGTAGGAAAAATAATGGAACCTATCATCAGAGATGCTATCGAACATCATTTAGAAAGTAACCGTTTGATAAATGATAGCCAGCATGGTTTCAGACGGAAACGTTCTTGCGTGACTAACTTACTCGAATTCTACAACACGGTTATCTCCAATTATGACAAAAGAAACAATATAGATTTAATATATCTAGACTTTGCAAAAGCTTTTGATACCGTCCCACACGAAAGACTACTTACTAAATTAGCTTTACACGGAATAAGTGGTAGCCTATTAGGTTGGACTAGTAATTGGTTGAATGATCGAAAACAGAGTTGCTTTAAATGGAAAAACTTCTAGATGGAATAATGTTACAAGTGGAGTTCCTCAGGGTTCCGTTCTTGGGCCACTTCTATTCATAGTATATATAAATGATATAGATCATGGACTAAAATCTACTGTTTCCAAATTTGCTGATGATACAAAACTGTGTGGAAAGGCAAATGATCACTTAAACCAATTAGATATTCAAGAAGATTTAGATAAATTACAGCAATGGTCTAAAATGTGGCTAATGAAATTTAACACAAATAAATGCAAGGTAATGCACATAGGTAAAAGTAGCAGTAAGTACGATTACAAGTTATTTGGAAATTCGTTAACAAAAGTGGATAGTGAAAAAGATCTCGGCGTAATTATCAGTAACGACCTCAAATCATCCAAGCAGTGTATTTCAGCCTCTGAGAAAGCAAATAAGATTCTAGGACTGATTGCGCGATCTTTTGATTTCAAAAGTCCATCACTCATTAACAAGCTATATAAATCGTTTGTTCGTCCACATTTGGAATATGCTGTTTCCGTATGGTCACCGAATCTTATTAAAGACATTGACAAACTGGAAAAAGTACAACGGCAAGCCACAAAACTGATTCCAAATATCAAAAATAAATCATACGAAAATCGAATAAAACATATTAATCTGTTTTCCCTAAAAAACGTAGACTTAGAGGTAACTTGATACAGATCTTTAAGATTCTAAAGGGAATTGACAACATCAAAAGTGACAAAATGTTCACATTGAATGAGAATCAGACAAGAAACAATGGTCTCAAACTGTCCGGAAATAGATTCAATTTGGAAGTAGGTAGAAACAACTTTGCCAACCGTGTAGTATGAATGGAATAAACTTCCTGCACAGGTAGTGCAATGTAGTTCAGTTCGAAGCTTTAAGAATCATTTAGATAAACACCTAAGCAAGATGCTGTAATGATTATAATTTATTTTATATTATTTGTTTTTGTTTTGTTATCATTTGTCTGTTTGATTTTCATTTATTATTAGTTACATGTCAATTTATTATTATTTACTGTTTACCTGTTTGTTTGTTATTTAACTATACCTATGCATTTATTTATGTATTTTGTTTGTTGTCTATAATATTATATATATATATTTTTTTATTATGATTTTTTTTTTTTTTTTGCATCCGACCTAGATATGGACCAAAAGGTCTCCTGTCGGCATGCTCCGCCTTTGTAATCCTTTGTCACTCTCTCTCTCTCTGTATTCTTCTCTCTCTTCCTCTCTCAATTAATCTCTCTCTCTATCTCTTTCTCTCTCTCTATCTATATATCTATCTCTCTTCTTCTTCTTTTCTCTCTCTCTCTCTCTCTCTCTCTCTCTCTCTCTCTCTTTCTCTCCCTGTGTGTGTGTGTGTGTGTGTGTGTGTGTGTGTGTGTGTGTGTGTGTGTGTGTGTGTGTGTGTGTGTGTGTGTGTGTGTGTGTGTGTGTGTGTGTGCGTGAGTGCGTGCGTGTGTGTGTGTGTGTGTGTGTGTGTGTGTGTGTGTGTGTGTGTGTGTGTGTGTGTGTGTGTGTGTGTGTGTGTGTGTGTGTGTGTGTGTGTGTGTGTGTGTGTGTGTGTGTGTGTGTGTGTGTGTGTGTGTGTGTGTGTGTGTGTGTGTGTGTGTGTGTGTGTGTGTGTGTGTGTGTGTGTGTGTAAACGTTTTTCAATACGTTTTCAGCCTGGATAGAAACATTTAAGCAACTTTAATAACAGTACGTCTACCAGTGGCCAGACGACGTCTGGACGTCTTTTCATTCTTACGTAGAGCCACCGAGAAGCTACATGCACTTATTACTCCCATTCAGTCCCGACTCCCACTCACTCAATACTCCCATTCAACTCCCACGCCCACTGGGGGAGAATTTTTTTATTGGTACAACGTTTCACTCAAACGAGCTTTATCACTTCAGATCCCTAATCAAATTTTTTCACTCATTAAATCCCTGCGCTCATTAAATTCCTACCCCCTTCAATCACTACACTCGTTCAATTTCTATCCACGTTCAATTCTCACCCCTCGTTCAATTTCTATACTCCCTCTAGAACTCCTACCCGAGTCTGATTCCCTCCCCAATCTTTTTCTTTCCCTCCCGCCCGCTCAATCCTTACTATTCCTTCTTAATATGTCCCGTTACTGATTTGATCTCTTGGGAGCGCGTGCAGAGGTCCCAACCACGTTACGGGATCTCTTCCTCCTCCTCCTCCTCCTCTTCCTCCTCTTCTTCTTCTTCTTCTTCTTCACCACCGACACATTCGCTTCTTTGATTAGGTATCAACCGATTATTCCTCACTCTCTCATCGCGCTCCAGTTGGCGTCCAGGACACCATCCATCCACCTCCTCATCCACCTGCCCCCCCTCTCTCCATCCACCAACCCTAGGGGACGCTGGGGAGCGGCCCAATGATCCAGGGACAGTTTCTCTCGCACTATCAATCTCTATTTCTCTTTTTCTTTATGTTTTTTCTTATTTTCTCTCTTTCTCTTTCTCTTTCTGTTCTTTTACGTTTTCTTTTTATTTATTTTTCTGAAAGGGGAAAGCAACACGTTTCTCTCGATTTCTTGCGTCTTAAACACTGTAACGGCATCAATATATATATATATAAGTATATATTTATATGTGTGTGTGTGTGTATTTATGGCTCAGGACAGACGTTTTTATTCAATTGAGAACATTCTGTCATAAATAACCAGCGCTTCTCTCCTAGGTGGACAGAAGTGTTAGAGGAGTGATTTAAGGAGGGCAGCTGTCACTAGTCGCAAATGAGGGAATGAACGTCGGTCTCCAGATATGGGGTGGCGGCACGGGGACGAATAAAATCGCCTGGCGGCACTAAGTATCAAAGGAGAAGTGATACTCTGTATGAAGAGGGCGAGAGAGAAAGAGAGAAAGAGAGGGGGGAGACAGAGAGGGAGAGAGCGAGAGAGAGAGAGAGAGAGAGAGAGAGAGAGAGAGAGAGAGAGAGAGAGTGAGAGAAAGAGGTGGAGAGAGAGAGTGAGAGAGAGAGGTGGAGAGAGAGAGGAGTAGAGAAAAAGAGGGAAAGAGAGAAAGAGAGAGAAAGAGAGGGAGAGAGAAAGAGAGGAAAATAGAAAGCGAGGGAGAGAGAAAGAGAGGGAGAGTGAAAGAGAGGGAGAGAGAAAGAGGGAAAGAGAGAAAAAAAAAGAGAGAGAGAGAGAGAGAGAGAGAGAGAGAGAGAGAGAGAGAGAGAGAGAGAGAGAGAGAGAGAGAGAGAGAGAGAGAGACATAAAAGAAACTTGCGTGACACATGCACCCTTCACAAGAAAGGCTCCACCCACATTGAGAGAGAATCAAGAAAAATAGCAGAAAATCGAAAAAGCCATTAGCTTGGAAGCTACTCTGGGTTATTTTCGCAAGAAACTCCCCCCCCCCCACTTCTCTTTCTCAATTTCTCTTTTTCTCTCTATTTCCACCATTGCCCACACCCTCTCTCTCTCTCTCTCTCTCTCTCTCTCTCTCTCTCTCTCTCTCTCTCTCTCTCTCTCTCTCTCTCTCTCTCTCTCTCTCTCTCTCTCTCTCTCTCTCTCTCTCTCTCTCTCACTTTCCTTTTTCTGGATTCCCCTTACTATTTCCTTGCTTCCATCATCCATACTTGCTGTTGGTGTAGTGGGTTAAGGCTCTGTGAAGGTGATCTTACGGGTGGCCGAAAGCAGTGAGTTCGAATCCTGCATGCGACTGTCATGAAAATCATCAGATTAATGTCGCTGTTACTAGCAAATTTCTCTCATAGTTACAATGACGAACAGCGTGAAAGGGGTTTGTTCCGATCCTTACCCCTTGCCAACTGGTGGGCTTGGTCTTTGTGTAAAACAGGAATTGGGGTCGCAGATTAGTGATCTTTCCTATCCTCGGGAACCAGTTTGATTCCAGGTTTCAAATATTTTATAGTCTCTGTTGGTGTAGTGGGTTAAGGCTCTGTGAAGGTGATCTTACGGGTGGCCGAAAGCAGTGGGTTTGAATCCTGCATGCGACTGTCATGAAAATTATCAGATTAATGTCGCTGTTACCAGCGAATTTCTTTCATAGTTACAATGGCGAAAAACGTGAAAGGGATTTGTTCCGATCCTTACCCCTTGCCAACTGGTGGGTTTGGTCCTTGTGTAAAACAGGAATTGGGGTCGCAGATTAGTGATCTTTCCTATCCTCGGGAATCAGTTTGATTCCAGGTTTCAAGGATTTTATAGTCTCTGTTGGTGTAGTGGGTTAAGGCTCTGTGAAGGTGATCTTACGGGTGGCCGAAAGCAGTGGGTTCGAATCCTGCATGCGACTGTCATAAAAATTATCAGGTATATGTGTATGTATATTTTTATGTATATTTACATGTACATGTACATATATGCATAAGTACATGTATATGCATATGCATATGTATATGTATGAGTATATGTATATGTATATGTATATGTATATGTATATGTATATGTATATGTATATGTAAACGTATATGTATATATATATATATATGTATGTGTATATGTATATCTATATAATAATTATAATTTTAGAACATACTGATAATGGCAGCTTAAATATATATAATAATTATAACTTTCAAAAATATAACTTAAAAAAATTATAAACCCCTAATTGAGGTGCTTGTAATGTCTTTAGAAGATACCAATTTATTTTGAAGGTACCAATAATTTACGATCCTAATAATGATAAGTTTAGAAATTACTAATGATGATAACATAGACAGTCCTAGTAATAACAACTTAGGAAGGTCCTCATAGTGATAATTTTAGAAGGTACTAATAACAATTTAGCAAGGACTAATACTGATAACTATGTAAGTTGCTAATAATGGAAGATACTAATAATATTCTGCAAACAGTGATAATGATAACTCTTGGAGGTACTAATAACACTGGCCTGCGAAGTTTCAAAGGTAAAGCATCTGATAATTGATTCTAGGGTAATTTACTATGCAGAATCTAAAAATCACACTCATTTTGTTCAATCAGGTCACGTTTTTGAGATATGAGGCGGTAAAAATAATTAAAAACGCCAATTAGTGCTATTTATTCCCTTTAATTTTGGAAAAAAAAATCTTGACAAAAGAAATAATTTTTTCTTGCATAGTTCAGAAGATAAAGAGGATATATTACAGAAAATCTAATCATGGATGAAGGGCCTTTTCAGTGACTTTCTCCTGTGTTGGGCAGCCACCACGTCTCGTTTCAAACACCAACAGTAGTCCGCAAGAAAGTTCACATCCCACCTGCCTTGGTAGCGTTCTTCCATGACACGAATATCCTGGTGGAAACGTTCTCCCTGTTCCTCACTGAAGTCACCACAGTTCTGAGGGAAATAGTCTAAGTGGGACCGTAGAAAGTGCATTTTGACTGACATGCAAGCCCCTAATTTTTTATAGCTGTTCAAGAGCTCATCGACTTCTTTCTCGTATTCTGCACTTCGGTTATTTCCTAGAAAGTTTCTTATCACTGACTTAAGCGACCACCAAACGGACAGCTCAGCTGCATTCAGTGCATCGTCAAACATTGAGTCCTTCATAAGTTCCCTTATCTGAGGCCCATCAAAGATGCCAGCCTTGAGCTTTTCCAGACTGATCCGAGGAAACTTCTGCTGAAGAAAAGTAAATCCCATGCCGTCCTTGTCCATTGCCTTCACAAAGTTCTTCATCAGTCCCAGTTTGATATGTAAAGGTGGGAGTAAGACCTTGTTTGGTTCAACAAGAGAACGAGCCTGAACATTGTGTGAACCAGGTTCCAAACGTTGTCGTGGTGGCCATTCTTGTCTGACAAAATGTTGATCATCAGCCCGACTATCCCACAAACACAAAAAGCATGGATACTTTGTGTACCCACCTGTAGTCCCAAAACCAATCCAACTACCTTAAGGTCTCCACAGATCAACCAACCATGGTCATTGTAGTTCAAAGCAAACAGTAGCTGATCCATGTTGTCATGAGTTTCTTTCATTTGCACCGAATGACCGATTGGAATTGAAGAGTATTTATTTCCGTTGTGAAGGAGGACTGCCTTGAGACTTCTGCTGGAAGAGTCGATGAACAGTCTCCATTCAGTAGTCCAGCCCCATTGATTGAATCAAACCAGCAATGTTGTTGCAGTAAACTAATGACGAGTCCTTCTGGGTTGTGAAGAATTGTCTAAATTCTCTTTCACGCTCTCGGTACCAAAAGCATGTTGTCTCAGGTGCTAGCAAATTTTTCTCACAAAGACGAGAACCCAGAAGCTGTGCTGATTCCTTTGATAGGTTTAGATCCCGTGTCAGGTCATTGAGATCTGCTTGTGTTAGAGGCACTGGCCGGTCATTCTCTTCTGGCATGTATTCTCCACCCTCTGCCCTGTCTAGTGCGTTATCAGATTCCGATTCAGAGCTAGATTCCATTGCAACATCTGGCTCGGGAACGGGCAGGCCTGGACCATGAGGGACTGGTCGTATGGCAGACGGAACATTAGGATACTGAATACAATGCTTGTTCTTGCGCTTGACTCCTTTAAGATTAGTCATGCAGAAATAGCAGTCTGACACATGATCTTTACCCTCTCTCCAAACCATTGGAACAGCGAATGGCATACTCTTCCTTTTTTTATTTCTCCAATCACGCAAATTCTCAACACATGTTTTGCAGCTAACATGGGGTGCAAATGGCTTGTCCTGGTCCCCAAGCTTAACTCCAAAGTAAGCATGATATGCCTTCTTCACAAAATCAGTTATATTTGCTAGTCGACGAGGAAGAATCACATTACCACATATGTAGCAGAACCTATCAGGATGATTTGTGCATTTGCGTTCCATTTTCTGTCAATCTAAGATATGTGTCCAAAATAGAAACACAAGAAACACAGATTCTTGTAAAAAGCACAGATTCTTATAAAATCAGTCACATTGATTGGAGATCACACTTTTCTAAACCATTTTCAGTTTCAGTGTTGTCAATGCAGTTTGTCAATGTAGTCAATGCAGTTTCAGTTTCAGTTTCGGTTTCAGTTTCCTGAAAGTAAACAAAAACATCATTAGGTTTCAGTATCAGTTTCGGGGTGCTACAGTATAATTTTTATGCAAAAAAAAAATAACAAGAATAGGCTATACCTGCAGCCTCGTTTTCCTTATACTTAGTACTATACAAGGCCCAAAAGTCGCACTTCTCATATCTCAAAAACTAGACCTGATCCAAGGAAACGGATGGCATTTTTGCATTCAGCGCACCAAAAAACCTATAAATCACTTGAAAAACCTTCGACCTTTGAAAAAAAATATTAAACGCAGGCCAGTGTAATAATTACTTCAGAAAGTACTTATAATGTTAATATTATGACGTAATGATAGTGATAACATTGGAAGTTACTTATAATGTTAACTCTAGAAGATACTTAAAATTATTACTTAAGAAGGTGGGGATAGTGATAGCTTTATATTGTACTAATAATACTAACTTCATAAGATGCTAATAATGATAAATTGAAAGGGTACTATCTATGAAAAATTTAGAAATTTTTAGAAGATACTGGTAATGATAAGAATGTATTAATAATGATAACTTTATAAATTAATAATAATGATAACTTTAGAAGGTGCTAAAAATGATAACATAAATAGCTACTAAAAATAACGACTTTAAAATGTACTACATGAGAAATTTATAAAGTACTAATAATGACTTTAATGTCTTTGGAAGGTACTAATAATTATAATTTTAGAATGTATTAATGATGGTCAATTAAGAAGGCACACACTTAAAAAAGTATTAATAATGATAACAAAAAAAGTATTGATAATAATGTTTTTGAAGGTACTGATATTGAGATTTTTAAAAGATATTAATAATGATCAATATAGAAGGATCTAATAGTAATAACCATATATATATATATATATATATATATATATATATATATATATATATATATATATATATATATATATAGATAGATAGATAGATAGATAGATAGATAGATAGATAGATATATATATATATATATATATATAGAGAGAGAGAGAGAGAGAGAGAGAGAGAGAGAGAGAGAGAGAAAACGAGAGAGAGAGAGAGAGAGGGTGGGGGAGGGAGGGAGAATAGAAGATTAAACTCTCGTGATCAGCGTTTTTCTCTTGAGTGGATTTCATTTTCCAATCGTAAAAGAATAATACTTTACTCTGGTCTGTAGGGGTGTCACTAAAATTCTTGTCATTTCGAATGCTTACATTTAATGCAGCCAATACCACATACGGAATAAAGTGATGGGAAGCCAAGTACACTGTAAAAGCTTCCGTGAGAAAGCAAGGAAGACAACGAAAATTTCCAAGATTATTTCTTTGTCGCGGCTCGTGCCGCTTAAATTCTTCTTATCGGCTTAAGAAACCTGCACAGCGAAGCTATAGCGATAATCCCATACCACACTCCTGGTCATATGGCCATTTCCCGAAGGTTGAGTGTGGTTTGAATTTTCCGCCAAAATCATCGGAAATTTAAAATTCCTTATTCATTTTATCACTCAGTAGAGGGGAGACAGAAACGTCAAGTACCCACGCCGAAGATCCACTTTTGAGATGAGAGGCCGTTTCCATGGCGACACATGACAGCGACCGAGTGGTAGAGACACCGTGTCCAAGGGAGTCGTCGATGTCCAGTCCCTAGGTCACAGAGTGGGTGCGGAGAAACTCCAGCGACCGGCCAGGTCACGCGGGAGAAGCAGTATGCTCCTGTCGATGGAAGGGCCGGGGTCGCGAAGTTGAGGCCCCCCCCCCGCCACCGAAGGAGGACGTGTGAGAGAAGCACGCTCTTTTGGCGCAGGGGAGCACATTATCGCTATAGCTTCGCTGTGCAGGTTTCTTTCAGCCGATAATAATCAGATTTATTTTCTTTAAGTAAATCTACGGTTTCTAATCTGAAACTTGCATACAGTCCCACCTCATGTCTTAATGTAGAAATTAACAAGAGCTCGACTCCACTTTATCCAAAGAACATTTATCATTTTATCATAGGTAATTTTGAAAATCATTACAACGGAATGTTAAGCAGAAATTTAACATCAATAGACATTTCTGATAGAGATAATTTTGAACAACTCTGCAAAATTGTTTTGTATTTCTACAATAAAAGTGTTGGCAGCCAGGTTGCTCAAATTTTGTCCTGAGGACATAGAAGAAAATAGTCTAGAAAAGATAACACATCATCTGGGTCCTATCGCTTGGAGGGAGACGGAATTCTGCCGCCGAAGATCCGGACAGGCCGTTGTCGAGTCTTCAAGTCCCGTGCGGAACCCACGACGACGCCGAGGCCGACGCCGATGACTGCCGCTGCGACGCGGGAGCAACTCTCTTTGTTCAGATGAGTACCCAAAGACATTTTTTGTGGCAGAATGAAGTAGCGAGGGAGAGCCGTTTATAGCATAAAGATGTAGTCAACGATATGATAAGAAAATTAGAGAACGCTAGTTATTTTGTCACTAGGTTTTTCGCAAAAAATTATAAGCTTACGTTCGAAGTCTACTCAATCCGTCGCTATTTCTTCTCTGCCTCTGTTTTTCTCTCTACTTCTATATTTAGATAAAAAAAGGAACTGTTAGGCTAAGAATACTATATACTTCCATATTTCAAAATTATTGTTTGAAAAGACTCAACTATTTCAGCGGTCACAAAAAATAAGATAATAAAGAATGAAAATGAAAAATTAAAATAAATAAGAAATAAATATTTGTATTCAAGTTCAATACTCTTTTCATAGTAGAGTGATTACATTTTTGAAAACCAATATGATAGCTCCTTTTTTCATCAAGTGTATATTTTCTCTTGTTAATTAATTATCTATTATTTATTATATATTATGAGTTGTTTATTATTCAATATACATTGTTCATTTTTATTATATATTGTTTATAATTTATCATTTATAAATTATGGTTATCTATTATGTATTACTTATTACTTACATCATCCTATACTTAGTACTTATACTATTTATTGTACATTACTTATTACCTATTATTTATTCATTATTGTTTATTATTTATCATTCATAATTAACTATTTATTATTCATATTTATTCTTTATTACTTATCATTTATTACTTATCAATTAATTCTTGTTATTTACTATTTTTCTATTTTCCCTTTGTTTATAATTCATTGTATATAATTCATTGCTTTATATTCATTATACTTTTATTATCTAATACTTATTCTATAATTCATTATTTATTATATATCATATTTTATTATTTATTATTTATTATTTACTATTTATCGTTTATTATTTTTTACTTATTGTTTATTGTTGATTATTTATTATCTATTATTTATTACTTATTATTTCTTATTTTTTATTTTTTTCTATTATTTATTATATATTATTTATTACCTATTACTATTTATTATTTGTTATTTGTTTTCTATTATTTGTTATATATTATTTATTACCTATTATTATTTATTATTATTTATTATTTACTATATAATATCTATTATTTATTATTTATCTATAATTTATCATTTATTATTTGTTATTTGTTATTTATTATTTATCATTCATTATTTATTGTTTATTGTTTATTATTTATTATTTATCCTTTATCATTGATTATTGATTATTGAATATTGAATATTTATTATCTATTATTTATTATTTCCTTATTGTTCATTGTTTGTTTATTGTTTATCATTTAGAATTCAGTATTTAGTATTTAGTATTTTTTAGTATTTAGTTAGTATTTAGTATTTAATGTTTAGTATTTAGCGTATAGTATTTAGTATTTAGTATTTAGTATTTAGTATTTAGTATTTAGTATTTAGTATTTAGTATTTAGTATTTAGTATTTAGTATTAGCATTTAGTATTTAGTATTTAGTATTTAGTATTTAGTATTTAGTATTTAGTATTTAGTATTTAGTATTTAGTATTTAGTATTTAGTATTTAGTGTTTAGTGTTTAGTATTTAGTATTTAGTATTTAGTATTTAGTGTTTAGTGTTTAGTGTTTAGTGTTTAGTATTTAGCATTTAACATTTAGCATTTAGCGTTTAGGTTTCATTATTCAGTGTTTAGTGTTTAGTATTTAGTATTTAATATTTAGTATTTTGCATTTAGTATTTAGTAGCTATTGTTTATCATAACCTGGACAGGCAGGTAGGTGCAGACACGTAGAGACAGGTGGCCAAGCACAGGCTGGCAGACACAGACAGGAAAGCACAGACAGGCAGGAAGGCACAGGCAAGCTGGCAAAGGAAGGTAAACGCAGGGAGACAAAGTGGCACAGGTAGACAGGCACGGGCAGGCAGGTAGGCAGGCACAGGAAGGAAGGCACAGGCAGGCAGGCACAAACAGACAATCATAGGTAGGCAGGCAGGAACTGGCAGGTAGGCACAGGTACAGTCAGGCACAGACATTCAGACAGGTAGGTAAAGGAAAGCAGGCACAGGCAGGAATAGATAGGATGGCATAGACACATAGGCAAAGGAAGCCACAGGCAGGCATGCAGGCAGGTAGGCAGGTGGGCAGGCAAGCAGAGTTAGCTAGACATAGGCAGACTGACATGTAGGCACAGGCAGACCAGTACAGCCATAAGCAGGCAGGTCCAGACAGGTAGGCAACCAGTCAGGCAGACAGAGAGGCAAGCAGGCAGGTAGGGAGGTAGGTACAGAAAGATGAACACAGTCAGGCAGGCACAAGCAAGCAGGCACAGTCAGGTAGGCACAGCCATACAGGCACAAGCAGTCAGGCACAGGCAGCCCGGCACACGCAAGTATTCACAGGTAAGCAGGCAAAAGCAGAAAGGCAGGCAGAGCAGGCAGGCAGACACAATCATTTAGGCACAGACATACAGGTAGACACAGACACGTAGATAAAAGCAGGCTGGAATAGTACAGGCAAGCATGTATGGACATGTAGTAGGAACAGACAGGCAAGAACTAGCAGGCAGGTACAGGCAGGCAGGCACAGACAGGTAGAAATAAACAGGCAGGCGCAGGCAGAGAGGCAGTAAGACAGGAAGGCAGGCAGGGAGTCACAGGTATGCAGGCACAGGCACCAGCAGGCAGGTACGGGCAGGCAGACATGCAGGCAGATAAGCAGACAGGCAGTCACAGAAAGGTAGGCATAGGCAGGGAGGCACTGCTAGACAGGTAGAGGGAGACAGGAACAGACAGGCAGGCACAGGCTCCAGGCAGAATCAGGTAGGTAGAGTGACGCAGGTAGAGGAATGCAAGCACAGGCAGACAAGGGCAGCCTGACAAGCACAGACAGGTAGGCAAAGGCAGGCAAGCATAGACAGACAAGCACAGGCAGGTAGACAAAGGTGGGCAGGCACAGGAAGGCAGGCACAGTTAGGCAGACACAGGGAGGCAGGCACAGACAAGCAAGCAGACATGGGCAGGCAGGTACATGCAGGCAGGCTCAGGCAGTCATGTACAGGCAAACATGTCGGCACAGCTAAGCATGTAGGCACATGCAGGCAGGCACAGTTAGGTAGGCATAGACAGGCAGCCATAGGCCGGCAGGAAGCCAGGTAGGCAGACAGGCAAAGGCTGACAGTCAAAGGCATCCAGGCATAGGATGGCGGGTACAGGATGGCGGACACAAGCATCCAGGCAAAGACAGGCAAAGACAGGCAGGCTGGCAGGCAGGCTGGCAGGCAGGCAGACTGGCAGGCAGGTAGGATGGCAGGCAGACAGGCAGGCACGCAGACACAAACAAGCACCCACGGACAGGCAGGAATGCATAGACATGCATGCAGACACAAGCAAGCAAGCACAGTCAGTTAGGTACAGGCAGTCAGACACAAGTAGGGGAAGCACAGGAAGGCAGTCACGGGTAGGTAGGCATAGACATTCAGGCAGTCACAAACTGAGAGATAAAGCTAGGCAGGAACAGGCAGGCAGGCAGGCGGCCAGGTACAGGGAATCAGGCAGGTAGCCACAGGCACAGGCAGGCACAGGCAGGTAGACATAGGTTGGTAGGTACAAGCAGAGAGGTAGGGAAAGGCAGGTACGAACAGTCATGATGGCACAGGCAGGATTGCATCAAGACATAGGCAGGCAGGCACAGGCAATCAGGCACAGGCCGGCAAGCAGGCAGGCATAGGCATGTAGGCAGGGAAGTAGGCATAGGCAGGCAGAGAAGGAAGGCAACCACAGGAAGGAAGCCACATACAAGCAGGCTCATGAGGGCGGCACAGGCAGGCAAGTAGGCACATTCAGACGGGTAGGCACAATCAGGCAATCATAGGCTGACATGAACAGGTAGGCAGGCACAAGCAGGCGGGCACAGGCAAGTGGGCGGGCACAAACAGGCAGGCACAGGCAGGTAGGTACAGGCAAACAAGCAGGCAGGCACAGGCAGGGGACACAAACGGGCAGGGACAATCAGGCAGGCACAGTCAGACAGATACAGGCAGCCATGCACAGACAAGAGGCACAAGCAGGCATGCATAGACAAGAGGCATAGGCATGCACAGTTAAGCATGCATATGCAGGCAGTTACAATCAGACTAGCAGGCAAGCAGGTACACAGGCTATCAGACAGGCAGGCAAAATTAGGTAAACACTGACAGGCAGGCAGGCATAAGAAGTAGTCACAGGCCAGCGAGCATAGGTTGGGACAGGCAGACAGGAAGTCACTGGAGGGCAATCAAGCATAGGCAGTCAGGCACTTGCAGACATTTACAATGAGGCAAGCAGAGAGATACAGTCATTGGGAGGCAAGCGCAAGCAGGGAATCAGGCACAGTATGGCAGGTAGTTAGTTAAAAGAAGGCAGGCACAGGCACGCATACATGCACAGACAGGCAGATACAGGCATGTAAACATGCATGCATGAGTGAGCAGGCAGATAGGCAAGCATGCGAGTAGGCAAGGAAGCAGGCAGGCAGGTACTGCCAGGCACAGGCAGGCATAGGAAGGCTGGCAAAGGTAAGCAGGCAGGCAAAGGCATGCAGGCTCAGGCAAGCCGTCACATCTAGGCAAGAGCAAGCAGGCAGGCACAGACAGGTAGGCAAAGGAAGGGAGGCACAGGCAGGCAGACTCAGACAGGTAGATAGATACAGACAAGCAGGCACAAGCAGGAAGACAGGTTCAATAAGGCAGGGACAAGCAGGTAGGTAGACACACTCTGGCAGGCACAGGCAGTTAGGCAGGCAGACATAGGCAGGTAGGCAGGCAACAGCAAAAAAACACAGGCTGTAATGGCTGCACAGGCATCCAGGTACAGGTAGGTAAGCAGGCACCGACAAACATGCATGGACAGGCAAGCACACACAGGGAGGCAGGAACGCAGGCACGCAAGCACTCAATCAAGTGGCACAGGCAGGCAGGTACAGTCGGACTGGCACAGCCAGTCACAGTCAGGCAGGCACAGGCGAGCTGGCACAGGCAGGCACAGACGGACAAGCACACGCAGGCAAAGGTAGAAGAAATGGGTAGGTATTTCCAAGCAGGAAAGTGCAGGCATAGAGACAGGCACAGGCATTATGGCAGATAGGCAAGCACAGCCAACCACGCAGGCAGCCAGCCAGACAGACGCAGTTGATCTCATACAGGCAGACACGCACAAGCAGGCAGGCACAAGCAGGCAAGCACACACAGAAAGCAGGCACAAGTGAGCAGGCAGAGGGAAGCAAGCACAGGCAGGCGCAGACAGGCAGGTAAAGCAGGCAGGCACAGATAGGCAATAGGGCACAGGCAGATAGGCAGGCAGAAAAGAGCAGACAAAAAAGCAGGCAGCACCTTCAGACAAATACATAGGCAGGCCATGGTAGGTAGGCAGTCAGGTAGGCAAAGAGGCATTCAGACAAGCATGCAAATATTCCGTCAGGCACAGGCAGGCAGACTGGCATATACAAGCAGGCAGGCAGGTACAGGCAGTCAGGCATAGGCAGGCAGATTGGCAGTCAGAGGCAGGCAACCAGGTACTGGAAAAGAGGTATATGCAAGCAGCCTCATGAAAATAGGCACAACCAGGCAGACACAAGCAGAGGAATAGGCACAGGCAGACAGGCAGGTACTGTCAGGGAACCATAGGAAGGCATGGACAGACAGACAGGCACAGTCAGGCATGTATTGGCAGGTAGGCAAATACAGCCGGGCACAGGCAGGCAGTCATAGGCAGACAGGAACATACATCCAGATACAAACAGGGAGGCATTTGACAGCAAGTACAGTTAGAGTGGCGGGCAGGTAGGCCCAGAGGGGCAGGCATAGGTATGCAGGCACAGATAGGCAAATACAGGCATGAAGGCACAGGCAGGCAGCCAGACAATGTTAAGCATGAACAGGAAGGTAGGCAGGCATAGACAGGTAGGCAGACAGGTAGGCAGCCGGGCAGGCACAGGCATGCATGCATAGGCAGCCAGGCACAGGCAGGCAGTCGCAGTCAGTAAAGAACAGGCATACTGGCACAAGCAGGCTGGCATTGGACGGCAAGCAAGTTAGGGTGGTAGACAGGCAGTTTTAGGCAGACAGACATAGGCATGCAGGCACAGGTATGAAGGCACAAGTAGGCAGGCGGACAAGGATAGGTAGGCACAGGAAGACAGGTAGGCACAGGCAGATAGGCACAGGCAGGTAGACAGGCAGACAGGCAAGTAGGCAGGCAGGCAGGCACAGACAAGCAGGCAGGTACAGAACAGGCAGGTAGGTAGTCAAGCAGGCAGCGATAAGCAGGCAGGCACAGGCAGGCATATAAACAGGCAGAGATAGGCAGGTAGGCACAGGAAGGCAGGCAAAGGCAGCCTGGCTCATGAGGGCAGGCACAGGTAGGCAAGTTTAGCCAGGCATCCTTAGGCATGCAAGCACATGCAGACAGGCACAAACAAGTAGGGAGGAAGGCAGGCAGGCACAGGTAGGCAGGTACAAGCAGGAAGACACAGGCAGGAAGGAAACGTCAGCCAAGAAACTCCAGACAGGCAGTTAAAGATAAACAGGAAAAGGCAGGAAGGAAAAGTCAGCCAGGCACAGGCTGGCAGGCACAAGCAGGCAGGCTCATGCAGGCATACAAAGGCAGGGAGGCAGGCATAAACAGCCAGGCACATGCAAGCATGCAGAGGTAGGATGGCAAGCATACCAGGCATACGTAAGCAGATAGGCACAGGCAGAGTTAGGCAGGCACTGGCTGGTAGGCAGGAAGGCAGGAAGGCACAGGCAGACAGGCAGGCACCGGCAGGCAGGCACAGGCAGGCTGGCAGGCAGGCGGGCACAGGCAAGAGTTCACAGGCAGGTAGGTACAGGCAGGCAAGCAGGAAGTCGATCAGGCAAGCAAGCAGAAAGACAGGCAGGCACAAGCATACAACGAGGCATGCAAGTAGACAGACTGGTAGACAGGAAGGTAGGGATGCAGGCAGGCAACAAGGTAGGCATGCAGGTAGAATGTCGAAGGTAGGCACAGGCAGGATGACAAATGTAGGTAGGCAGGCAGGCAAGGAGGTAGGCACAATCTGGGTGATTACAGTCAGACAGGTAGTCAGGCAGGCAAGCAGGCAATCACAGGCAGGCAGGCAGGTAGTCAGGCATATAGTCAGGTAGTCAGGCATATAGGCAGGCAGACATAGACATGCAGTCACATGCAGGCAGGCAGACACAGGCAGGCAGTAACATGCAGGTATGCACAGGCAGGCAGGCAATGGCAGGAATGCACAGACAGGCAAGCAGGCAGGCAGGCAGGCAGGCATAGGCTGGCAGGCAGACAGGCAGGCAGACATGCACATGCAGATAGGTAAGCAGACAGGCTATACATACACAGGCAGGAAGGCAGAAAGGCACTCGCAGGTTGGCATAGAGAGGAGGTACAGGAAAAAGACATACGGAGGAGGCACAGGCAAGAATGCACACGTAAGCAGGCAGGCATAGGCAGATAGGCACAGGCAGGAGTGACAAAACAGGCAGGCACAGGCACGAGTGACCAAACAAGGAGGCACAGGGATGCGGCAGTCAGTAAGGAAGGCTGGGAGGTACAAGAAGGAAGCCACAGGTAGGCAGGAGCAAACAGGCAGGCACAAGTAGGCATGTAGACAGGCAGGTAGGCACAGGCAGGAGCAAACATGAAGGCACAAGCAGGCATGTAGGCAGGCAGGCTAGGCACAGGCAGGCAGGTAGGCAGGCAGGCAGCCACAAATAGGTAGACACCAACAAGTGGACAGGAGGGTAGGCAAGCAAGTAGGCAGGCGGGCAAAGGCTGGCAACCACAGATAAGCAGGCAGGTAGGCAGGCACAGGCAGGCAGGCACAATCAGGAAGGCAGGCAAAGACAGGCAAGCGCATAAAGTTAGGCATAGGGAGGCCGACACAGGCACAGAAGCATAGACAAGCAGACACAAACAGGCAGGCACAGGGAAGCTGGTAGGCAGTAAGGCGGGCAGGAAGGCACAGGTAAGCCGATAGACAGGCAGATAGAAACAAATAGATAGGCACATACAGGCGGGCATACACAGGCAGACTTGCACAGACAGACAGGCAGGCAGGCAAGCAAAGATAGGCAGGTAGGCAAGCAAGTAGGCACATAGACAGACGTGAAGGAAGGTAGGCAGACAGGCAGAAAGGTAGGCATGCAGTCAGAAGGTTAAAGACAGGTACAGGCATGCAGGCACAATCAGTCGGCCAGGCACAGGCAGGTGGGCAGGCACAGACAGACAGGCAGGTAAGGAGATAGTTACAAGCAGAATGGTCACATGCAGACAGGCATACAAGGGCATGTAGGTAGAGACATGCAAAGTAGGCAGACAGAGGCAGGCAAGCAGACAGTCACATGCAAGAAGTTAAGTAGATAGGCAGGCACAGGCAACTGGACAAAAGTAAACAGGCAGGCAAGCACACAAGCAGACAGGTAGGCAGGCAGGCACAGGCAATCAGAAAAAGGTAGACAGGCAGGCAGGCACAAGTAGATAGGCAGGAACGCAAAGGCATCTAAGTGCAGGCAACCAGACAGGAAGGCAAGCAGGCACGCATGCACGAGCAGGAAGCAGGCAGGCAGGTAGAAATGTAGCCAGTCATAAGGGTAGGCAAGCATGTAGGCAGTTATGGTAGGTAAGCATGGAGGCAGAGAGGCAGGAAGACAAACAAGAGGCAAGCAGGTAGATAGGGAAGTAGACAGGCAGGAGACAGGTACTAGCAAGCGGATAGGATAGTAGGCAAGCAAGCACGCAAGCAGGCAAAGTCAGGCACCCATAGGTAAGCAGACAGGTATGCACAGGCAGGAGGTACAGGTAGGCAGGCAGGCAAGCACAGGCAGGCATGCATGCACAGGCAGGCAGGTATAGCCAGGCAGACACACAAGCAGATGGAGGAATCAGACAAGCAAGAAGCATGAGGCAGGCATGCACTAGCAGGTGGACAAGAAGGCAGCTTCAGATAAGCAGGCCTGCAGGTAGAAATGCACAGGCAGGAAATGATAGACAGGCAGGCACAGGGAGGAAGGCAGGTACTGGCAGGCAGGCAAAGTAAGGCAAGGAGTCAGGCAGGCACAGGTAGGTAGGTACAGGTAGGTAGGCACAGGTAGGTAGGCACAGGCAGGCAGGCAGGCATAGGTAAGCTGACATCGGCAGGCAGGTAAGCAGGCTAGCTGGCAACGGGCAAGCAGCCAGTCAGACAAGAAGACATGGACAGGCAGGGGGACAGGCAGAAAATCACACCCAAGTAAGCACAAGCAAACAAGGACAGGCAGGCAGGCAGGTACAATCAGACAGGCAAGTAGGCAGGGAGGAATGCACAATCAGACAGGCACAGAAAAGCAAGCAGGTAGAGAAGGACAGGTAGGCAGAGAAGCAGGCACAGTCAGGCAAGCACAGAATGGCAGACAAATATAAAGGCAGGCAGGCACAGACAATCAATAAGGTTTGCATGCAGGCATGCAGGCACAGAAAGGCAGGCAGGCAGGCAGGCAGGAACAAGCAGGTAGATAGGCAGGCATGAAAGCGGCCAGGCAGAAAAACAGGCAATGGTAGGCAGGCACAGGAAGGCTGGCACAAGCAGGCAGGCATAGGCAGGTATACAGGTAGATAAGGAACCAGGTAGACAGGCAAGCAGGCAGGAAGGTAGTGAGACAGGCAGGCAAAGCAGGCAGGCAGGCAGGTAGGCAGAAATAACAGGCAGTCAGGCACAGCAAGGCAGGCACAGGCAGGCTGGCACAGTCAAGAAGATACAGGCAAGTAGGCATAGACATGCAGCCACAGAAAAGCAGGTATAGGTGAGCCGACAGGAAGGCAATCACAGCAAAGCAGGTAGGCACAGGCCGGATGGCAAAGGCAGGCAAGCACAGTCAAGAAGGCACAGGCTGTCAAGTACTGATAGGGAGGGAGTCAGAAGGGCAAGAAGGCAGTTAGGCAGACAAGCAGGCAGGCACAGGCAGGCAGCCAGGAAGGCAAGCAACCAGGTTAGGTAGGTAGGCAGGCAGGCAGGTATGCAGGTTTATGCAGTTATGCACGAGCAGGGAGGCATGCACATGTAGGTAGGCACAGGCAGACATGCATATAGGCATAGGCAGGCATGCAGGCAGTCAGAAGCAGACAGACTCAAGCAGGCGTACATACAGGCATGTACAGGTAGGCAGGTATAAGAAGACCGGCATCGGGAAACAAGCAGGCAGGCTAGCAAGCAGGCAGGCATTGGCAGGCAAGACGGCAGGTAGGTACAGGTTGACAGACACACGAAGGCAGCCAGGCTGGCAGGCAGGATAGCATAATCAGGTAGACAAGCAGACATAGGCAGACAGGGAGGTAGATAGGTTGGCAGGTAGGCAGGCATGAAGACTGGAAGAAAAATACAAGGAGGGGCGCACAGGCAGGCAGGCAGGGACAGGTAGGCAAGCACAGGTAAGCAGTGGCAAGCAAGCAGGCATAGTGAGGCAGGCACAGGTAGGCAGGCAATGACAGGTAGTCACAGGCAGGCAGACAGGCAGAAAGACATGCACGCATAGACAGGTAGACACAGATAGACGAGCAGTAGGCACAGGTAGAGAGATACAGGAAGGCAGGCACGGACAGCCAGGAACATGCAGGCAGTCAAGTGGGTAGGTAGGCAGACAAGTGCAGACAGGTATGAACAGGCAGGCAGGCCCATAGGCAGCCAGATATATCTAGGCAGGGACATGCAGACATGCAGGCAGGTAGAGCCAGGCAGAGTCAGGCATGTACGCATAAATAGACAAGCAGACAGGCAGGACGGTATGGGCATGTGGTGTACACATGCACCGGTATGCTTGTAGGTACAAGTTGATGCACACGGAGTTGTGTGGTAGTCTGACCTGACTCGACGCTCGAGGGCTAGGATGGGTCATCCCAATTAGGTCGCGTCTGGTCAAGGAGTCAGGTTGGTCCTGGGTATACGAGTATATACCGCCTACCCCGAGCGGGCAAGCCATTCAGCCGACTCAGTCATCCAGATGCTCACACTGTACCACACCCGGACAGTTGGGCCATACACATCTGTACGCACGTTGCTAGGCCTTCGCGTTCGGTCCCCCGCGGGGGGGGGGGCGTCATGTCAGTTCTTAGGATGATGTACAAGTATCCACAGGATAGAGCGCTCAAGCCACACCGAGTGTCAATTACTCCCTATGTCACCTTTGCCCACGGGCAGACAGGCATACAAAGGCAGGTAGGTAGAGACAGTCAGGCAAAGTAGGCAAGTACAGGCAGGCAAGCAGGCAGGTAAGTAGGCAGGCAGGCAGGCACAGGTAATCAGACAAAAGTAAACAGGCAGGTAGGCAGTCAAGCAAGCAGACAGGCAGGTAGGCAGGCAGGCACAGGTAATCAGACATAGGTAGATAGGTAGGCAGGCAGGCAGGCACAGGCAATCAGACAAAGGTAGACAGGCAGGCAGGCAGGCACAAGTAGATAGGTAGGAAGGGAAAGTGCAGGCAACCAGATAGGAAGGCAAGCATGCAAGCAGGCACGCAGGCATGAGCAGGAAGTAGGCAGGCAGGTAGAAATGTAGCCAGTCATGAAGATAGGTAAGCACGTAGGCAGTTATGGTAGGCAGGCAGGGAGGCAGACAGACAGGCAGGAGGCAGGCAGGCAGATAGACAGAAGGCAGGTACTAGTAAAGAGGGCAGGATGGAAGGCAGGCAGAAACGCAGGCAGGCAAAGTCAGGCACCCATAGGTAAGCTGGTAGTTATGCACAGGCAGGAAGTACAGGTAAGCAGGGAAGCACAGGCAGGCATAGATGTACAGGCAGGCATACACAGGCATGCAGGCACAGGCAGGCAGGTACTGCCAGGTAGGCATGCACTAGCAGGTGGACAAGAAGGCAGGTAAGTAGGCAGGCAATCAGGCACAAGAAAGTAGATTCAGATAAGCAGGCAGGTAGGCATGCACAGGCAGGGAAGTATAGGCAGGCAGGCAAACTAAGGCAAAGAGTCAGGCAGGCACATGCAGGTAGGCACAGGCAGGTAGGCAGTCACAGGTAGACAGGCATAAGCAAGCTGGCACCGGCAGGCAGGCAAGTGGACTGACTGGCAACAGGCAAGCAGCCAGCCAAACAAGAAGGCATGGACAGGCAGGGAGGTATACAAGCTAGAAGGAAGACATAGGTAGATAGGCAGAAAAGCACATCCAAGTAGGTCAAAGCAAACAAAGACAGGCAGGCAGGTACAGGGAGACAGGCATGTTAGGCAGGGAGGAATGCACAATCAGACAGGCACAGAAAACCAGGCAGGTAAAGAAGGACAGGTAGGCAGAGAAGCAGGCACAGGCAGGAAAGCACAGGCAGGCAGACATAGACAGGCAGACACAGACTGCCAGGCAGATATAGAGGCAGGCTAGCACAGGCAATCAATAAGGTATGTAGGCAGGCATGCAGGCACAGAAAGGAAGTCAGGCAGAATAAGTAGGTAGGCAGGGAGGCTGGCAGCAAGGTAGACAGGTAGGGAAACAGGCAGGTAGGGAGGCATGAAAGCAGTCAATAAGAAAGGCAGGCAATGGTAGGCATGCACAGGCAGGCGTGCAGGTAGGTATAGACAGGCATGCAGGCAACCAGAAGCAGGCAGGCACAAGCAGGCATACATACAGCCGCCAGGCACAGACAGGCAGGCAAAACCAGGCATACATACAGGCAGGCAGGCAGGCAGGCACAAGAATACAGGCACCGGGATACAGATAGGCAGGCTAGCAGGCAGGCAATGGCAGATGGGCAGGCACATGTAGGCAGGGAATAGCAGGCAAGAAGGCAGGCAGGTACAGGTTGACAGGCACACGAAGGCAGGCAGGCAGCCAGACAGGATGGCATAGGCAGGCATATGCAGCTAGACACAGGTAGGCGTGCAGATAGGCATAGACAGGCATACAGGCACCCAGAAGCGGACAGGCACAAGCAGGCATATATGTACGTAAGCACAGGCAGACAAGCACCGGGAAACAGGCAGATAGGCTGGCAGGCAGGCAAATATAGGCAGACAATGGCAGGCAAGAAGGCAGGCAGGTACAAGTTGACAGGCACACGAAGGCAACCAGGCAGGCAGACAGGATGGCATAAGCAGGCACATGCTAGCGGGAAGGGAGGCAGGCACAGGCAGGCAGGCATAGGTAAGCAGCGGCAAGCAGGCAAGCATAGTCAGGCAGACACATGCTGCCCGGCAAAGACAGTCAGTCACAGGAAGGAAGACAAGTAGACACAGACAGGCACACACAGACAGGCAGACGCAGAGAGACGGGCAGAGAGGCACAGGTAGAGAGATACAGGAAGGCAGGCACGGGCAGCCAGGTACATGTAAGCAGTCACTTAGGCAGGTAGGCAGAGAGATACAGGCAAATATGAACAGGCAGGCAGGTCGACAGGCAGCCAGGTATATCTAGCCAGGGATATACTGGCAGGCAGGCAGGCAGGCAGGTAGGCAGTCAGTCAATCAGTCAGGCAGATAGGCATGCATGCAGGCAGAGCCAGCCAAGTATGCATAGGTAGACAAGCAGACAGGCAGAAGAGTATAGGCAGGCAGGTATGATGATAGGTAGGCAGGAAGGTAAGCTGGTAACCAGGCAAGCTAACAAGCAGGCAGGCAGGCAGACATGTAAACAAGCACAAGCAGACAGGCACAGGCAGGCAGTTAGACAAGCAAGCATGTAGGCGGGCATGAAGGCACGCAATCAGGCAGGTAGGCTGACAGATATAGGCAGGCACACACAGGCAGCAAGGTAAGTAGGCAGGTAGGCAGTCAGTAAGTTGTATAGGCAGGCAGGATAGCAGGTAGGCTAGGAGGCAGGCACAGGCAGGCAGTCAGGCCCGGGAGGCAGACACGGGGTGACAAGTATGCTGGCAGATATCGACAGGTAAACATGGGTAAATAGGCAGGTAGGAAGTCAGACATGTAGGGAGTCATACACAAGCAGGAAGACACAGACATACAGTATACGGCAGGCAGGCACAGGCAGGCTAGCAGGCAAAGCAGGCAGCCAAACACAAGTAGGCACTCAGGCTTGCACAGGCATGCTCAGGCAGGCTGCAAAAGGCAGGCAGGAACAGGGAGATAGGTAGGCAGGATGACAAGCAGGTAATCATGTAGTAAATGGCAGGCAGGCAAGCACAAGAATAAACTCAGACTTATACAGGCAGGCAGAAATATGTAGGCAGTGACAGAAAAATAGTTAAGCAGGCAGGCAAGTAGGTAATTATGTAGGGAAAGGCAGGTAGGTAGGCAAGCACAATTAAGCACGCAGGCTTGCACTGGCAGGAACAGGGAGGCAGGAATAGACAGGCATTTACAGGAGGATGGGTAGGCAGGCAAGCAAACAGCCATTTATGTAACCAAAGTCAGGTGGGCAGAGAGAAGGGCATGCAGGAAGACAGGTAGACAGATAGGCAGGCAAGCAGGCAAGCAGGCAGTCCCAGGCGGGCAGTGGTGCAGAAAGTCACAGGCAGTCAAGCAGGTAAGCATGTAGCCACACGAAGGTAGGCAGGCAGGCACGCACGCACGCAGGCAGACAGATAGGCAGATAGATAGGTAGGCAGGGATGCAGGCAGGCAGGTAGGTAGGCAGGCAGACAAATAGAGCACAGTTAGGCAAGTAGGTAGGCAGGCATGCAGACAGGCAAACAGGCAGGCATATAGACAACCAATTAGACACGGGCAGGTAGGCAAAGACAGGCATGCAGGGAGGCAGGCACAACCAGACAAGCAAAGGTAGGCGAGCACAGGCAGACAGGCAGGCAGGCAAAGCCAGGCAGGCAGGCATAGCCAGGCAGGCAGGCAAAGCCAGGCAGGCAGGCATAGCCAGGCAGGCAGACAAGTTTCAGGCAGACAGGCAGGCAGAGGCAGAAAGGTACAAAAAAGCAAGCAAAGGCAGACAGGCAGACACTGGCTGGCAGGCAGGTAGGCAAGCAGGCAGGCAGGCATGTAGACAGGTAGGCAGGCACATGCAGGGAGGCACAAGCAGGCAGGCAGGTAAGTAGGTAAGCAGGCAGGCTGTCAAAGACAGGCAGGGAAGCAGATAGGCAGACATGTAGACAGGTAGGCAGGCACCTGCAGGGAGGCACAAACAGGCAGGCAGGCAGGCAAGTAGGTAAGCAGGCAGACAGGCAAGTAGGTAAGCAGGCAGGCTGTCAAAGACAGGCAGGCAGATAGGTATACAAACAAGCAGGCACAGGCAGAAAGGCACAAGCAGGCAGCCAGGTGCTGGCAGACAGGGAAGTAGGCAAGCAGACAGGCAGTCATAGGGAGGCAGGTAGGCAGGCAGGAAGACAAGCAGGCAGGCAGGAATCAGGTAGACATTCAGGCTGGCTTAGATAGGCATACAGGCATGCAGGCAGGAAGGTACAGGCAGACAAGCAGGATGGCACATGCAAGCAAGCACAGGCAGTCAAAGATAGGCTGGAAAGCACAGGCAGGCAGGTAGGTAGGCAGGCATGGAGGCAGACAGGCATATAGATAGCCAGGCAGGCACAGGCATGCGAGGAAGGGCAGGTAGGCACTGGCAGGCAGGCAGGTAGGCAAACAGGCAGGCAGGCATAGCCAGGCAGGCATAGCCAGGCAGGCAGACATGTAGACAGGTAGGCAGGCGCTGACAGGAAGACAAAAGCAGGAAGCCAGGTAAAGGCAAGGAGGTAGGTAGGCAAGCAAGCAGCCAATCACAGGCAGGCATGCAGGCAGGTACGCAAAATCGGGAAGGAAATAAGTAGTTAGACAGGCGTGCATACAAGAAAGTACAGGCAGATAAACAGGAAGACACATCCAAGCAGACACAAGCAGGGAGGGATAGGCAGTCACAGGCAGGTAGAGAGGAAGTCAGGCAAAGGCAAGCAGACATAGGCGATGAGGCAGGTAGGCAGGCACTGAAAGTCAGGCAGGCAGAAACAGGAAGACATAGATAGGCAGAGGGGCAGCATGGAAGGCAAGAGGGAAGGCACAGGCAGTAAGTGACAGGCAGGGAAGCACAGGCAGACAGTCACAAGCAGACAGCAGCATGTAGGGAGGCAAGCTGCCTGGTAGCTGGGTAGGCAGACAAACTGATAGGCAGGCAGCTAGGAAGACAATATGCACGTATGCATGCAGGCAGGCAAGCGAAATCAGCCAGACAGACATAAAGGCAGAAACAGACAGGTCGGCAGGCAGGCACAGGCAGGTTGGCATGGGCAGGTAGGCAGGGAAGCATTGGGAGGCAGGCATGATGGCAAGGACAAGCAGGTACAGTCAGGTAGGAACATAGCAGCTCGGCAACACCATCAACAAGAAAATGCATGAGCAGAAGCATCAAGCCCCAGAATTGGCATGAACATATATCGACACTCTACCAAGAAACCAGAACAGTCACTTCAAACGCAGAGCAGGCCAAAACACTTCTAAAAGAATGCAGTATAACTAATCAAATGCCAGCTGCACGTATGATTTTTTTGACCAGAATAAATTGGATACAGAAATTTATTAAATGTATAGATTCACATGACACGGTTCCGGACAACATAATAAATACACACCATTAGGACATGTTTTAGTAAAGCACAATGTAAAATAATCTTAATATGTAGTATATGCCAAAACAAAAGCAGAGTGATGGAAAATAAACGAAGAAAGAAAAGAGTAAAAAAATAGAGAGAGAGAGAGATGTGGCAAGTTGGTTTTGGCGCGTATAGTGACGTGGGCGGCCTGTTTTGGCGCCAAAGGGTAGCGTGCCTTTGGGCCTGTTTTGGCGCCAAAGGGTAGCGTGCCTTTGGACTTAGTTTGGCGCCAAGAGAAGCGTGGTTTGGTCAGCGCCCACGCGGTCATCGCCCACGCAGTCAGCACCCGCGTGGAGTGCTGGTCAGTGCCACGCGGAGTACCCACGCGGACAATGATAGTGACGTGGGCGGCCTGTTTTGGCGCCAAAGGGTAGCGTGCCTTTGGGCCTGTTTTGGCGCCAAAGGGTAGCGTGCCTTTGGACTTAGTTTGGCGCCAAGAGAAGCGTGGTTTGGTCAGCGCCCACGCGGTCATCGCCCACGCAGTCAGCACCCGCGTGGAGTGCTGGTCAGTGCCACGCGGAGTACCCACGCGGACAATGAAAGCACCCTTGTCCGAGTTGGCTCCGCCCACCGTAGACCGCGTGGGGTAGGCCTAGAAGTTGATTGGACGACGCATGGCACCTTTGGGCAGCCTGGAAGTCAATTGGACCACGCATAGCATCTGGACGCTGGGCATCTTTATAAGAAGCACCCCAAGCACTCAAGGCGGATATACGCCGATGTCCTTGCGAGAAGACACGACGCAGTGCCAGCTGACGACGACAAAGCAGTCCACACGCCACGTGTAGGTCACGCGCAAAAGTAAGTACTTGCCACAGTCCGGTGCCGTTGTTTAACGTTATCATGTCTCGTCGGGCCAACGTGACCCACGTGGTCGGTGCTGTGAGCCAACAGGCTAAGGCTTTTCAGGCCACGGCCGACGTTCCATTTTTTCTGTCTTCCGGCATAAACCTTTGAGTGGTCTCCCGGCTTGTATTGACGCGACCTCGTGGCTTTCCTTATTAGAGGAAAGGTGGTCTCCAGAGGTCTCCGACGGCGATAAAATCGCGGTCACTCAGCAAACTTATCCCATTCCTGAGAAGTATAGAGCGGAGATATTACCACAGAGAGAGAGAGAGAGAGAGAGAGAGAGAGAGAGAGAGAGAGAGATTTGAGAGAGAGAGACAGAGAGAGAGAGAGAGACAGAGAGAGATTTGAGAGAGAGGGAGAGAGAGAGAAAGAGAGGGAGAGAGAGAGAGAGAGAGAGAGAGAGAGAGAGAGAGAGAGAGATTTGAGAGAAAGAGAGAGAGGGAGAGATTTGAGAGAGAGAGAGAGAGAGAGAGAGAGAGAGAGAGAGAGAGAGAGAGAGAGAGAGAGAGAGAGAGAGAGAGAGAGAGATTTGAGAGAGAGAGAGAGAGAGAGAGAGAGAGAGAGAGAGAGAGAGAGAGAGAGAGAGAGAGAGAGAGAGATTTGAGAGAGAGAGAGAGAAAGAGAGGGGGAGAGAGAGAGAGAGAGAGAAAGAGAGAAAGAGAGAGAGAGAGAGAGAGAGAGAGAGAGAGAGAGAGAGAGAGAGAGAGAGAGAGAGAGAGAGAGAGAGAGAGAGAGAGAGAGATAGAGAGATTTGAGAGAAAGCGAGGGAGAGATTTGAGAGAGAGAGAGAGAGAGAGAGAGAGAGAGAGAGAGAGAGAGAGAGAGAGAGAGAGAGAGAGAGAGAGAGAGAGAGAGATTTGAGAGAGAGAGAGAGAGAGAGGGGGGGTGGGAGGGAGGGAGAATAGAAAATTAAACTTTTGTGATCATCGTTTTTCCCAGAGTGGATTATATTTTCCAATCGTAAAAGAATAATACTTTACTCTGGTCCGTTGGGGTGTCACTAAAATTCTTATAATTTCGAATGCTTACATTTAATGCAGCCAATACCACATATGGAGTGATGGGAAGTCAAGTACACTGTAAAAGCTTCCGTGAGAAAGCAAGGAAGACAACGACAATTTTCAAGATTTATCAGATTTATTTTCTTTGAGATAAATCTACGGTTTCTAATCTGAAACTTGCATACAGTCCCACCTCATGTCTTAATGTAGAAATTAACAAGAGCTCGACTCCACTTTATCCAAAGAACATTTATCATTTTTTCATGGGTAATTTTGAAAATCATTACAACAGAATGTTAAGCAAAAATCTAACATCAATAGACATTTCTGATAGAGATTATTTTGAACAACTCTGCAAAATTGTTTTGTATTTCTACAATAAAAGTGTTGGCAGCCAGGTTGCTCAAATTTTGCCCTGAAAACATACAAGAAAATAGTCTAAAAAAGAAAACAAGAAGAGATAACACATAAATAAAGACAATAAGAGAAATAGATGAAGATTACTGGAAATGTCGAAAAAAAAAGAATAATGAAAATAGAGAGAGGGAGAGCTACAAAGAGAGCATATAACATATGTCCACCGCCTTATCCATCATCTGGGTCCTTTCGCTTGGTGAGAGTCGGGTCCCTGGCGCCGAAGAACGGGACGGGCCGTTGTCGAGTCTTCAAGTCCCGCGCGGAACCCACGACGACGCCGACTCCGACGCCGTGGATGCCGCTGCGACGCGGGAGCAACTCTTCGTTCAGATGAGTACCCGACGACATTTTTTGTGGCAGAATGAAGTAGCGAGGGGGAGCCGTTAATAACATAAAGATGTAGTCAATTATATAGAAAGAAAATTAGAGAACAATAGTTATTTTGTCACTAAAATTTTCGCAAAAATCTATTCGCTTACGTTCGAGGTCTACTCAAACCCTCGCTATTTCTTCTCTGACTCTGTTTTTCTCCCTACTTATATATTTAGATAAAGAAAGGAACTGTTAGGCTAAGAATACTAGATACTTCCATATTTCAATTATTTCAGCGTTCACAATTTCTTATAAGAAAAATTAAAACGAATAATAAATAAATATTTATATTCAAGTTCAATAACTTTTTCATAGTTCTATAATGACATTTTTAAAACCAAAATGAGAAGATACATTATAACAGTTCCTTTTTTCAACTAGCGTCTATTTTCTATTGTTCATTAGTTATCTGTTATTTAATTCATATTATGAGTTGTTTATTACTCAACATGCGGTATTATTTTTATTGTATATTGTTTATAGTTTATTATTTATAAGCTGTAATTATCTATTATATATAATTTATTACTTATCATTTACCATTCATTATTCAACAATTATTACTATTTATTAAGTATTACTTATTATTTATCTATTATGATTTATTATTTATAATTCATTACTAACTATCTATTATTTATATATTTTGTCTATTATTTATCATTTAATACTTATCATTTAATATATTTGTTATTTACTATATATTATTTCTATTTTCTATTGCTAATTATTCTTTATTATTCATTATTTCATATTCACTCTATATTTTTCATTATTTATAATTTACTATCTCATGAATTATTTATCATAAATCATATATTATTATTTGATATTTACTTATTATTATTTATTACATTTCATTTATTATTTATTATCTGTTATTTATCATATATTATTTATCATTTATTACTTGATATTTATTACTTAATATTTATTGTTTATCATTTATTATTTATTATTCATTATCTATAATTTACAATTTACTACTCATTACTTATTATTTATTATTTATTATCATTTATTATTTATTATTAATTTTTATTATTTATTATTAATTTTTATTATTCATTATTTATTATATATTATATATAATTCATTATTCATTATTTATCATTTATTATTTATCATTTATTATCTATTATGTATTATCTATTATTTATTATTTACTTTTTATTATTATTTTATTTTCATTTTTACTTCAATTTATTGTTTACTATTTGTTGTTTAGTATTTATTGTTTAGTATTTTTTTTTTTTTTTTTAAGTATTTAGAATCTATTATTTATCATATCCTGGAGAGGCAGGTAGGCAAGGAGGGTCAGGTAGGCACAGGCAGGCACATGTAGGCACAGGAACGTAAACACAGGCAGGTAGGTGTAGACAGGTAGACCCAGGCAGCCAGGCACAGTCAGGCAGACACAGGTAGGGAGGCACAGGGGTGCAGGAAGGCTCAAGCAAGCTGGGAGAGGAAGTTAAACACAGGGAGGGAAGGTGGAACAGGGAGGCAGACATTTGCAGGAAGGCGCATGCAAGCAGGATAAAGAGGGAATGCACAGACCACCAGGTAGATACAGGCAGGCACAGGCAGGTAGGAACAAGCGGGCTGACAGGCTGGCATGCATGTGGCACAGGTAGTAAGAAACAGGCGTGCAGTTATACATAAAATGGCACAGGCAGACAGGCACAGGCAGGCAGGCACAGGAAAGCAGGAACAGGCAGGCAGGCACACACAAACAGGCACAGGGAGGCAGGCAGGAACCGGCAGGTCGGCACAGGTAAAGTCAGGTATAGACAGACATGTAGGCAAAGGAGAACAGGCACAGGCAAGAATAAACAGGATGGCATAGACAGATAGGCAAAGGCAGCCACAGGAAGGCATGCATGCATGCACAAGAATGTGCACACAGTCACGGTCAGGTAGGCAGGTAGGCAGACAAGCCCAGATAGCCAGACATAGGCAGACAGACAGGCGGGCACAGGCAGACCGGTACAGGCACAAGCAGGCAGGTCCAGACAGGTAGGCACCCAGTCAGGCAGACAGACAGGCAAGCAGGCAGGTAGGGAGGCAGGTACAGAAAGATCGGCACAGTCAGGCAGGCACAGTCAAGTAGGGACAGGCATACACGCACAAGCAGTCAGGTACAAGCACTACCAAGTATTCATAAGAAAGCAGGCAAAACCAGAAAGGAAGGCAGAGCAGGCAGACACATGCAGTCAGGCACAGGCAGACAGGCACAAACATTTAGGCACAGATATACAGGCACACATAGACACGTAGGCACAGGCACTCTGAAATAGTCAAGCACAGGCAGGAATGTAGGGACATGTAGCAGGAACAGACAGGCAAGGAGAGACAGGCAGGTACAGGTAGGCAGGCAGGCACAGGCAGGCAGAAATAAACAGGCAGGCGCAGGCAGAGGCAGTAAGACAGGAAGGCAGGGAGGGAATCGCAGGTATGCAGGCACAGGCACCAGCAGGCAGGTACAGGCAGCCAAGTGGGCACATTCACAGGCAGGTAGGTACAGGCAGTCAGGAAAGCAGGCAGGCAGTCACAGAAAGGTAGGCACAGACAGGCAGGCATAGGCAGGCAGGCAGGCACTGCCATACAGGTAGAGGGAGACAGGAACAGGCAGGTAGGCACATGCTGCAGGCAGAATCAGGTAGGTAGAGTAAGGCAAGTACACGGATGCAAGCACAGGTAGACAAGGGCAGCTGCACAAGCACAGGCAGATAGGCAAAGGCAGGCAAGCTCAGACAGACAATTATAGGCAGGTAGGCAAAGACAGGCAGGCACAGGAAGACAGGCACAGGCAGACAGACAAGCAGGCATGGGCAGACAGGTACAGGCAGGCAGGCTCAGGCAAACATGTAGGCACAGCTAAGCATGTAGACACATGCGGGCAGGCACACTTAGGCAGGCATAGGCAGGCAGCCACAGGCCGACAGGAAGACAGATAGACAGACATGCAAAGGCTGGCAGTCAAAGGCACCTAGACATAGATTGGTGGGTACAGAATGGCACACGCAGGCATCCAGCAAAGACAGGCAGGTATAGGCAGGTTGGCATGCAGACATGCTGGCAGGCAGGCAAGTAAGCAATGGCAGCCAGACAGGTAGCAGAGGCAAGCAAGAAGGTACAGGCAGACGGGAAAGCATAGACAGGCATGCAGACAGAAACAAGCAACCACAGGCAGGCAGGAATCCATATATATGCATGCAGAAACAAGCAAGCAAGCACACCCAGTCAGGCACAGGCAGTCAGGTACAGGTAAGGATGCACATGAAGGCAGTCACGGGCAGGCAGGAATAGACATTCAGACAGTCACAAGCAGGGAGGTAAAGGCGGCTACGAACAGGCAAACGGGCAGGCAGGATGGCATCCAGACAAAGGCAGTCAGGCAGGCAGGCACAGACAGGCAGGCACAGACAGGCACAAGCAGGCAGGCACAAGCAGGCAGTCACATGCAAGTTAGCAGGCACAAACAGGCATGCACAGGCAGAGAAAGGCAGGCAGATAGGCAAGCAGGCGGGTAGGCAGAGAAACAGGCAGGTAGGCACTGCCAGGCACAGGCAGACATAGGAAGGCTGGCACAGGTAAGCAGGCAGGCACAGACAGGCAGGCAAAGGAAGGCAGGAACAGGCAGACAGACTCAGACAAACAGGTAGGCACAGGCAAGCAGGCATAATGAGGAAGTAGGTTCAATAAGACAGGGACAAGCAGGTAGGCAGACACACTCTGGCAGGCACAGGCAGTTAGGCAGGCAGATATAGGCAGGTAGGCAGAAGTAGGTAGGCAATAGTAAAAAACACAGGTTGGAATGGATGCATAGGCATCCAGGTACAGGAAGGTTAGCAGGCACAGGCAAACATGCACAGGCGGGCAAGCACACACAGGGAGGCAGGAAGGTAGGCACACAAGCACTCAATCAAGTGGCACAGGTAGGCAAGCACAGACGGGTTGGCACAGCCGGGCATAGACAGTCAGGCACAGGTGGGCTGCCACAGACAGGCACAGACAGGAAGGCACAAGATTGCAGGTATGGGCAAGCTGGCAAAGGCAAGTAGACACAGGCAGAGAGGCACAGGCAGATAGACACAAGCACAGCCAATCGGGCAGAGGTAGGCAGGCAAGCAGTTGGCAGGTAGGCAATGACAGTCAGGCACAGACAGGCAGTCTTGCACAGGTGGGCAGGCACACGCAAGCACAGGTAGACAGAAATAGACAGGTACTCCCAGGTAGGCATGCAAGCAGGCACAGACAGGCAAAGACACAGGAAGGTAGTCACGTCAAGCAGACAGGTAAGCAATCAGGCAGAAAAAGACAGGCATAGGCAGGCAAGTGCAGGCAGGGAGACAGGTGCAGACATTATGGTAGATAAGTAGGCACAGGCAACCAGGCAGGCATGCAGGCAGGCGGGCAGGTTGACGGATGCAGATAGACTCATGCAGACAGGTACAGTCAGACAAGCACAAGCAGGCATGCACAAGCAGGCAAGCACATACAGACAAGCAGACACAAGCAAGCAGGCAGAGGAAAGCAAGTACAGGCAGGCACAGACAGGCAGGTAAAGGCAGACAGGCACAGGCAGGAACAGGTAGGCAGGCGGGCACAGGCAAAAGAGCAGGCAGAATAGCAGGCATACAGGCAAGTACCAGGCAGGCCATGGTAGGTAGGCAAAGATACATTCAGGGAAGCATGCATGCAGGCAGGCAGGCAGGCACAAGCAGGCAGACAGGCAGGTATAGGAAGGTAGGCAAGTACAGGCAGTCAAGCACAGATAGGCAGGTTGACAGTCGGAGACAGGCAACAAGGTACAGGAAGGGAGGTACACGCAAGCAGACTCATGAGGGTAGGCGCAACCAGGCAGACACAAGCAAAGAAGTAGGCACAGGCAGAGAGGCAGATACTGTCAGGGAATCATAGGAAGGCATGGAGAGGCAGACAGGCACATTCAGGCATGTATTGGCAGGCAGGGACAGGCAGGCAGGTACAGGCAGATAGGAACATGCATGCAGATACAAGCAGGCAGAAATTGAACGGCAAGTACAGTTAGAGTGGCAGGTAGGTAGGCACAGGGAGGCAGGCATAGGTATGCAGGCACATATAGGCAGACACAGTCATGAAGGCACAGGCAGGCAGACAGACAAAGTCAGTCAGGCACAGGAGGGTAGGCAGGCACAGGCGGGTAGGTAGACAGGTAGGCAGTCGGGCAGGCACAGGCAGGCATGCATATTCATGCAGGCACAGGCAAGGAAGGGCAGACAGGCACGCATAGATATGCAGGCACAGGCATAAAGACACAGGTGGCAGGCAGACAAAGGTAGCTAGGCACAGGATATCAGGTAGGCACAGGCAGGTAGGCAGGCAAGCAGACAGCCATAAACAGGCAGCCACAGAAAGGTAGGCAAAGGCAGTGTGGCTCATGAGGGCAGGTACAGGCAGGCAAGCATAGCCAGGCATCCATAGGCAGGCAAGTATAGCTAGGCATCCATAGGCAGGCAAGCGCATGTAGACAGGCACAAGCAGGCAGGGAGGCAGGCAGGGAGGCACAGGTAGGCAGGCACAAGCAGGCAGGCACAGACAAGAAGTAAAAGTTAGCCAAGAAAGTCCAGACGGCAGTTAAAGACAAACAGGAAAAGGCAGGAAGGAAAAGTCAGCCAGACACAGGCTGGTAGGCACAGGCGGGCAGGCTCATGCAGGCATACAAAATGCAGGCAGGCAGGCATGGGCCGGCAGGCACATACAGGCATGCGCAGGTAGGATGTCAGGCAAGCAGTCATAGCAAAGCAGTTAGACACAGACAGAGGCACAGGCACAGGTAGGCAGGTACAGGCAGGCAGAGTAGTTAGCAGACAGGCAGACAGGAGGGCATAATCAGGAAGCCACAGGTAGGCATGCACCTGAAGCAGACAGATTCAGGTAGGCACAGGCAGGAAGGCACGAAGAAAGGCATGCAGGCAGCAAGGCACAGGCAGGCAGGCACCGATAGGCAGGCAGGCACCGATAGGCAGGCACTAGCAGCAGGCACAGGCGTGTAGGCACAGGTGGATAGGCAAGCAGGCAGGTAGGCACAGGCTGGCAGGAGGGCAGGTAGGTTGGCAAGCAGGGTGGCAGGCAGGCAAGCTGGCATGCATTAGCAGGATGATCATGGTCAGGCAGGCATATATAGCCAGATAGGTAGAGACAGGAAGGCATACGTAGCCAGATAGGTAGAGACAGGCAGGCTCAGGCAAGCAGACAAATAGGCAGGAGGGACAAACACTCAGGCAGGAGGGACTAGCAGGGAGGCACAACCAGACAGGCAGGTAGAGTGGCACACTGAAGCAGGCACAGATAGGCAGGCAAGCAGGAAGGAAGGAAATCAAAGGAAGGCAGGTAGGTAGGTATGCAGGCAGGCAGGCAGGAAAAGTTAGCAGGCACATTCAGGCAAGAGAACAGTCAGGAAAGCAAAAGCAGGTAGGCACAGCTAAGCAGACACATACTGGATTACAAAGGATTACAAAGGCGGAGCATGCCGACAGGAGACCTTTTGGTCCATATCTAGGTCGGATGCGGAAAAAATCATAATAATGATAAAATAATGAATAAGAACTATAATAATGTAAATAACAAATAAAATACATAAATAAATGCATAGGTATAGTTAAATAATAAAGAAGCAGGTAAATAGTAAATAATAATAAATTGACATATAACTAATAATAAATGAAAATCAAACAGACAAATGATAATAAAACAAAAACAAATAATATAGAATAAATTATAATCATTACAGCATCTTGCTTAGGTGCTTATCTAAATGATTCTTAAAGCTTCGAACTGAACTACATTGCACTACCTGTGCAGGAAGTTTATTCCATTCATTAACTACAAGGTTGGCAAAGTTGTTTCTACCTACTTCCAAATTGAATCTATTTCCGGACAGTTTGAGACCATTGTTTCTTGTCTGATTCTCATTCAATGTGAAAATTTTGTCACTTTCGATGTTGTCAATTCCCTTTAGAATTTTAAAGACCTGTATCAAGTCACCTCTGAGTCTACGCTTTTTTAGGGAAAACAGATTCATATGTTTTATTCGATTTTCGTATGATTTATTTTTGATATTTGGAATCAGTTTTGTGGCTCGCCGTTGTACTTTTTCCGGTCTGTCAATGTCTTTAATGAGATTCGGTGACCATACGGAAACAGCATATTCCAAATGTGGACGAACTAACGATTTATATAGCTTGTTAATGAGTGATGGACTTTTGAAATCAAATGATCGCGCAATCAGTCCTAGAATCTTATTTGCTTTCTCAGAGGCTGAAATACACTGCTTGGATGATTTGAGATCGTTACTGATAATTACGCCGAGATCTTTTTCACTATCCACTTTTGTTAACGAATTTCCAAATAACTTGTAATCGTACTTACTGTTACTTTTACCTATGGGCATTACCTTGCATTTACTTGTGTTAAATTTCATTAGCCACTTTTCAGACCATTGCTGTAATTTATCTAAATCTTCTTGAATATGTAATTGGTTTAAGTGATCATTTGCCATTCCGCACAGTTTTGTATCATCAGCAAATTTGGAAACAGTAGATTCTAGTCCATGGTCTATATCATTTATATATACTATGAATAGAAGTGGCCCAAGAACGGAACCCTGAGGAACTCCACTTGTGATATTTTTCCATCTAGAAGTTTTTCCATTTAAAACAACTCTCTGTTTTCAATCATTCAATCAATTACTAGGCCAACTTAATAGGCTACCACTTATTCCGTGTAAAGCTAATTTAGTAAGTAGTCTTTCGTGTGGGACGGTATCAAAAGCTTTTGCAAAGTCTAGATATATTAAATCTATATTGTTTCTTTTGTCAAAATTCGAGATGACTGTGTTGTAGAATTCGAGTAAGTTAATCACGCAAGAACATTTCCGTCTGAAACCATGCTGGCTATCATTTATCAAACGGTTACTTTCTAAATGATGTTCGATAGCATCTCTGATGATAGTTTCCATTATTTTTCCTACGATTGAAGTCAAACTTATAAGCCTGTAGTTATTTGGCTTCTTTTTGTCACCTTTTTTGAATATGGGAGTAACGTTAGCTAGCTTCCATTCTCTTGGGACATCTCCGGATATGATGGATTTCTTGAAAATAATTTCTAATGGAACAACAATCTCATTTTTCATTTCCTTTAAGATTCTTGGATGCCAACCGTCAGTCTGTAGTGTTCTGTAGCCAACACGTGTAGTTACCCCTGTAAGACTCGTGACCGCCAAGCACAGGATAAACTATAGTCACCCCTTAGAACATGCATTCAACTAATTATATTTAATATAAGTAATAATATTCATTATATCAACTTTATTTATTTTGTAAATAAAATAAAACATATCCCTCTGCATCCTGTAAAAAGGATATTTATGTATTATAAAAATATTTTGAATGATTGCATACTCAACAATTACCAATTGTAGTGTCGCCGGTGTTGGCTCCACTACTAATCGTCCTTCTTGGAAGCAGCTAGAATATTTAAAGTCAATCCCATAACTGGTCTCTGTTTATTTAGTTAGTTAGAGGGCAGGATAGATAAGATGGGGGAGAGGGTGAGAGGGATGATTTGGGGGTTTAGTGGAAGGAAAGAGTGAAATGGAAGGAAGTAAGAGTTATGATAGATGTGGGGCAGACCCACTTGCTTGGTTAGTTTATAGTCTTTAAGACTTTTTCTCTGTTTATTGAAAATGCCGATGATAGTAAGTACAAAAATGGTGACGAAATTCTGGATTCTTTGTGTTGAGTATGCAATCATTCAAAAATATTTTTATAATACATAAATATCCTTTTTACAGGATGCAGAGGGATATGTTTTATTTCATTTACAAAATAAATAAAGTTGATATAATGAATCTTATTATTTATAATAAATATAATTAATTGAAGGCATGTTCTGAGGGGTGACTATAGTTTATCCTGTGCTTGGCGGTCACGAGTCGGCGCTAGGAATATTGCCGGGTAGCAATATTCCGGGTAGCAATATTCCTACGTGGGCAATTTTCCCAGTGGCAATATTCCCGGTGGCAATTTACCCAGTGGCAATTTTCCCAGTGGCAATTGTCCGCGCACGCACGAGTCTTACAGGGATAGCTACACGTGTTCGCTACAGAACACTACAGAACTCTCCCCCTATTGACGAGGTAGGAGGAACGATATCTGTTTCTTCTTTGTAGCGTGCTTCTGGTTTGTAGCCCGTGTGTCCGGAGGTGTCGGAAGACCAATGGGATCTTGTGCGCTGTCCGAGAGGAGGTATGCAGGCTTGGCGCGGTCCATAGAGATGACGTCAGTGGTTCCACGGCGATCGATGGTCAAGTTCTTCCTTGTCCTCTTGACGACTCTGTACGGTCCATCGTATGGTTGTTGAAGAGGCTTCTTTACTCCCTCCACGCGAACGAAAACACGTGAGCAGTCTTCGAGGGCCTGGCTCACAAACGTTCTTGTGGGTAAGGTACGCGGTGGCACTGGCTGGAGTTTCTGCATTGTATCTGTAAGATTAGTGGCATAATCTTGAACGCTGCAGGGCTTCGTTATAGGGGCAGATGCAAGAAACTCACCTGGCAGGCGGAGTGGAGTGCCATAAAGAAGTTCTGCAGAAGAGTGGTCAAGGTCTTCCTTGAGGGACGTGCGTATACCGAGGAGGACCATTGGAAGCACCGTAGACCAGTTGGTGCGGTCGCGTGCTGTTGCTGCAAGTGAAGCCTTGAGTTGTCGGTGGAAGCGTTCGACGAGTCCGTTGGATTGAGGATGGTAGCTTGCTGTTCTGAAATGCCGGATACCTAGCAAAGACATAATCTTGTTCCATAGATTGGATTCAAATTGGCTACCACGGTCGGATGTGAGGCTGAGTGGTGTACCGAATCTTGAAATCCAGGTGGTTATAAAAGCTTTGGCTACTGTGTCTGTGCTTATGTCAGTAAGCGGGATTGCTTCGGGCCAGCGTGTAAAACGGTCTACACAAGTAAGAATATACCTGAAGCTGTCAGAGAAGGGAAGCGGTCCGACGATGTCGATGTGGACGTGCTCGAGTCTAGCGGAGACTGGGCGGAAGGTACCTGGAGGGGAGATGGTGTGGCGTGTGACCTTGGAAGCTTGGTATTTGACGCATTTGCGGGTCCAGTGTCGAACGTCTTTGGCGATTCCACTCCAGATGAAGCGTGATGACATCATGTGCTGCGAAGCTCGAATACCTGGGTGGAAGAGGTCATGTAAATGGCGGAACAAGGGATACCTGTGGTTCTCAGGCAAGTAGGGACGGATGGTGTCCGTGGATACATCGGCGTAGAGCTGAGTGTTGGTTCCAGGGAGCTGTACCCTCTTCATCTGCAACGCGGGTTTTTCCATCAATCGCTGCAGCTCGGTATCACCAGCTTGGTCTGCGGCGATGGCGGCGTAGTCGATGAGAGAGGTAGAGACTGCAGATATGTTCCGCGAGAGTGCGTCGGCAGGGCAGTTATCTTCACCTCGAACATAACGAATATCTGTGGTGAATTGGGAAATGAAATATATGTGTCGTATTTGTCTAGGGGAGTATGTTGTTTTGTTATGGATGAATGTTGTTGTGATTGGTTTGTGGTCGGTGTATATGTGGAATTGTCGCCCTTCAATGAAATACCTGAACCTGTTGACAGCCTTGTAGATGGCTAGGAGTTCCTTGTCAAAGGCGCTGTATTTATTCGCGGCATTGTTGAGCTTCTTTGAGAAGAAGGCGATGGGTTTCCAAGCATCGTTGATGTATTGCTGCAGAACTGCGCCGACACCTGTGTCTGAAGCATCTGTCGAGATGGAAGTGATGGCATCAGGGATAGGGAAACTAAGGGCGGCAGCATTCCCGAGTGCTTCTTTAGCTGCCATGAAAGCTGCATCAGTTTCGGCGTCCCAGTTAAGTACGATGGAACGTCCCCTCTTGCATGGCTTGATCATGGAATAGAGCGGCTGGAGTAGTCGAGCGCAGCCTGGAATGAAACGATTATAAAAGTTTAACATACCAAGGAATTGCTTGAGTTGGCGCTGTGTTGTAGGTTTCGGGAAACTCTGGATGGCGTCGCAGCGGGATGAGACAGGGGTGACGCCTGAAGGTGTGACGGTGTGTCCTAGAAAGTTGATGGATGAAACACCGAACTCAGATTTCTCGAGATTGATGTGGATGCCGTAGTCTTGTAGTCGGGTAAAGACTTGCTTCAGATGGTCTTAGTGCGTGGCTTCGTCAGGGCTGGCGATGAGCACATCGTCGATGTAGGTGAAGCAAAAAGGCAGGCCTCGTAGGACTTCGTCCATGAATCTCTGGAAAGTTTGGGCAGAGTTCTTGAGGCCGAAGGGCATTCGAACGTATTCGAACAAGCCAAAAGGTGTTGTGACAGCTGTTTTGGGGATGTCCGGCGGATTGACTGGAATATGATGGAAGGCTTTTACAAGATCGATCCGGGAGCATATGCGAGTTCCTGCAAGGTTTGAGGAAAACTCCTGTATGTTGGGAACTGGGTGCCTATCCATCACAGTTCGCGAGTTGAGGGCGCGGTAGTCACCGCATGGTCTGATGTCGCCGTTGCTTTTGGGGACGATGTGCAGAGCTGACGACCAGTTGCTTGAGCTTGGACGAATGATACCTTGACGCATGAGGGCTTCCAGTTCTGCCTTGGCTAGTTTGAGGCGTTCCGGAGCCAGACGACGGGCTTTGGCGTAGACTGGAGGTCCCGTAGTCTCTATGTGGTGCACTACGTGGTGTTTCACGGTCGTGATCGTGGAGTAAGGTTGTGTCAAGGCAGGAAAGTTCCTGAAGAGAGAAGCAAACTTGTTATCGGCACTGATGGTTGAAAGCTGGCTACTTACTCCGGTTGTTGGCCTGGCGTTGGATGACATCGATGTAAGGGGGTCGTAGAGCTTGCGATTTTTAATATCGATCAGGAGATCGAAGTGGGTAAAAAAATCGGCGCCAAGGATTGGTTGGGAAACTGCTGCAACGTAGAAGGTCAACTCAAAGGATCGGCGCAGATTGAGTTCTAGCTGAAGTGTCTTCCTCTTGAAAACGGGTATCTTGGTGCCGTTGGCTGCGTAAAGGTAAGACATCGGCGGCAGTGAATGCTGGGTTGCTGTGGCAGGCAGGGCACTGACTTCAGCTCCGGTATCTATGAGGTATGTGGTGTTTGAGAGTGGATCAAAAACGAAGAAAAGTTTCGATGTATGTTGGCGAACCCTGTGCGCTGTTAGCGTTCGTCCATCTTGTTTAACGGTTCCGATGAGAAGGTGCACGGCTGTGCACATTTCTTTGCATCTTGTCCAAAGCGACGATGGTAGAAGCAGACGCCTGATGTTTGCTTGGGTCTCCCTCTGGATGTAGACCTAGAGCGGTTGCGGTGATATCTTGGTGACGGGGGTCGTCGTTGAAGATTGGCAACCTGCTCTTGGAGGGCGCTAACCTGGAGGGTGAGTTTGGAGACTAGCTCGGTTAACGCCTGAGTTGCGGACTGGTCGGCGAGGTTAGCGATGGTAGGGCGCGTAACTGGTACCGAAGCCATGAAGTCATCAGCGAGCGTGGCTAGCTCGTCGAGCGAGAGCTTGTTCTTGGCGCTGAAGAGGTTGCCTTGGATGGTTGGTGGCAGGCGCTGGTAGAATAGGTGGAGCAAGATGGAATTATCGAATGTTGCGTATTTGTCTCCGAGCAATCGCTTCATGCATCGCACCAAGTCGGACGGTTTCTCATTTCCAAGTTCTTCTTTCGAGAGGAGCTCCTGCAGGCGTGTAGCTTCGGAAGACTCAAGGTGGTCCAGGACGGCTTGCCTCAGATCCTCATATGGGGTACCGAATGTAGGTGCCTTGGAGATGGTGTCTGAAACTTGGAGGAGTACGTCAGATGGTAAGAGGCCACAAGCATGTGAAAACTTCGTTAGGCTGGTGGTAATGCGGTTTGCCTTAAAGTTACACTCGAGGATTGTGAACCATATTATTGGGTCGCGGTTGGAAAAGGGGGTGCGCGGAATACACTTTCTTCATGTTGTTGATCGTCCGTCATGCTTACGTGATTAGTATGAAACGATGTTCGTGGGCAGCTGGGTTGGCCAGAACAGTCCGGGTTGGCGGGGTTGGGCAGGCTGGGTCAGCGGGCTGGACAACCCGGGACGGCGGGACTGGGCTCGCCGGGGCGGGACTGGGCACGCCGGGGCGGCGGGCGGGGCTGGGCACGCTGGTGCGGCAGGCAGGCCGGCGCGGTGGGACTGGGCTGGGAGACCAAGCCGGGACGGTGGGGCGGGGCTGGGCACGCTGGTGAGGCGTGCAGGCCGGGGCTGACCGGGTCGGCGGGGCCGGGCTGGACGGGCAGGCCGGGGCGGTAGGGCTGGGCAGGCCGGGCGGGCGGGGCCGGGCTGGACGAGCAGGCTGGGGCGGCGAGGATCCGGGGCTGGCGGGCAGGCTGGCCTTCAAGGTTATAGACATCTCGGGGAGTTTTCCGTATTTTTCTACGTGAACTCTTATGTTCACGTGTTTTTATCCCTTCAACAGCCTTCAAGGTTATAGACATCTCGGGGAGTTTTCCGTATTTTTCTACGTGAACTCTTATTAGTTCCTTTGCGGTCTTTAGTTCTTTTAGCATACCTGTCAGGCAAGCATTGTTGGCAGTCATATACTCGTAAAGAAGTGTAATTATTTCTTCGTTTTTGTTCAACTCTTTTTCTTCTCTTTCGCGACGCCGTCTTGTTTTAACTTTCACGTTTTTATTACTTTTCTTTGAGTAATCCGTGCACATTTTCTCTGTTCTAAGTTTAATTTGCTGATCTCTATCGTGGTAAAAATATATGTCGAGAAAAGAGTCATTGTAGCTTTTCCAGAAACCTTTTCCCGCCTTTC
>NW_027467711.1:135000-147500 GCF_046742065.1 Oratosquilla oratoria
TTCAGCAGTGGAATCAAAATGACTGATTGGTTGACTGACTGAAAACATAAAAACGGTGGCAACTGTACAGTTGAGAAAATAGATTCCTGGACACTTTGTGATGTCCATACTTGACAAAACTTTTGTAGTAATTCATCACATGTAAGCTAACTCAATTTATTGTCATCAAGACTATCAATGAGAAACTATTTATATTCAATTGCACATGACCCTTTCAACAGAGCACCAATATATTTTAGTAATGATCCAAGCAAACAATACAAATGTTACAGTGACGCGCTGCAAATTTCACCTGATAACAAAACAAATACTCACTCTTGGACGCAAACGCCATAATATTCACTATACAAACGTTTTGTTTTTCTTCCTAAGCACTGTTTTTAGCATCATATACATAATACACATATTTTATACATGATGCATCTCATATGTGTGTGTGCGATTCGCCATGATCTTGGATCACGTCTTGGACTCGTGATCGACAGCTATTTCCCTCCCGGAAAAGAGCTCAGAGCTCATATATTACCACTCTATGGGTAATGCTGTAGCCTTACACGTACACACACCACCAACTCCTCGCCCACGAGAGCTGGAGTAAAAACTCGTAGCGCAGCAATACTGAAATTATTTAAGCCCTGGGTGGGATTCAAACCCGGACCACCGTAGTGGCGGCCAGGAACGCTACCACACTGTGTGTGTGTGTGTGTGTGTGTGTGTGTGTGTGTGTGTGTGTGTGTGTGTGTGTGTGTGTGTGTGTGTGTGTGTGTGTGTGTGTGTGTGTGTGTGTGTGTGTGTGTGTGTGTGTGTGTGTGTGTGTGTGTGTGTGTGTGTGTGTGTGTGTGTGTGTGTGTGTGTGTGTGTGCGTTCGTGCGTGCGTGCGTGCGTGCGTGTGTGTGTGTGTGTGTGTGTGTGTGTGTGTGTGTGTGTGTGTGTGTGTGTGTGTGTGTGTGTGTGTGCGCGCTTATGCGTGTGTGTGTTTGTATGTATGTATGTATGTATGTATGTATGTATGTATGTATGTATGTATGTATGTATGTATGTATGTATGTACGTACGTATGTACGTATGTACGTATGTATGTATGTATGTATGTATGTATGTATGTATGTATGTATGTATGTATGTATGTATGTGTATGTATGTATGTATGTATGTATGTATGTATGTATGTATGTACGTATGTACGTATGTACGTATGTATGTATGTATGTATGTATGTATGTATGTATGTATGTATGTATGTATGTATGTATGTATGTATGTATGTGTGTATGTATGTATGTATGTATGTATGTATGTGTGTGTATGTATGTATGTATGTATGTATGTATGTATGTATGTATGTATGTATGTATGTATGTATGTATGTATGTATGTATGTATGTATGTATGTATGTATGTACGTATGTATATATGTACGTATGTATGTATGTTCATACGCGTAGCATACAGCAGATGACCTGTGTGTGGATTGGTACAATTGTTGAACACATGCAAGCACCAATTGATTGGTCGTGTTAGCATAGGGAAATGAAACCGGATTGGGTAAAGTATGTTCGGTCATGGTTCACCTGTACGAATGTGAGCATATCATGTGATTGGCACAGGCTTAGGTGAGGAGTGATCCTCTTCCCCCGATCCCTGATGTGGGAATAGGGAGAAGTCCGTTTGATATGAGCCTGTGTTTGGACTCGACTGAAAACATTTCGATAGAAAGGCGAAAATAACGGAAAACGAAAATGATGAAAAATGGATGGGGGGGAGAAGGGCTAGGACAAATAAATCGCCATGTTTCAATTCGGTGATAATTCTGGACGTATTCGGCAATACAAATGGTGACAGTGAAATGTTTTGGACAGGCTAGTGCACGAACAATGGTCTGCTTTTCTTTCTCCTTCAATGTCTGTTTCTAATATTGTTTCCATACTTTTTTTCTTTAATTGTCTTTTATTTTAATTTTCTAAAGAGACGACGAGAGTAAAAACTCAATAAGGGCAACAAATGCTAAAACTGTTATAGAGATAATCCAATATATCCCATGACAGGTGCTTCCATCTGGTGGCCAAACCTCGAACTAGACTAAAGACGACATGTTATTTTTGTTTACTAATTATCCTTTGACGTATCCAGTCACCTATAAGGAGCTGCTGATCCCCATTTCAATCCCACTTTGTTAAGGAAATTGGAATATATATATATATATATATATATATATATATATATATATAGATATATCTTGTCTATATATATATATATATATATATATATATATATATATATATGTATATATATACATATATTATGTATATATATATATATATACATATGTATATATATATGTAAGAGGCCGGTAGTTGTACGAATGTAAATGAGCCTGCCTGCTCGCCTGTTGTTTTGAAAACATGAGGTGACGCTATGTCTATGTAAACACACCGACGGTGGTGACTGTTTTATAATCGATGATGTAATCAAACTCTGTAAGCGCAGGTTAGCTTCGTTTGACTAATGCTGAGGTAAACAATTTTGCTAGTGGCATTGAAATGGCTTTCCGGATTGGTGCAAGGTGGAGAAGGAGGAAAAAACTATTGGTGCATGAATTCAAAGTCACGCCCATAAGGAGTGACAGTTACTTCAGAAGTCACCGGAGATTGGATTAGAAAAATTAGTGACGTCAGACGAAGGTAGCTTAGCGTAGGATACGGGATCTCGTCAGAGGGTGTGGAGAGAGGGTGTGGAGAGAGGATCAAGAGAGGATCAGGAGACGATCTAGGGAGACGATCGAGAGAGACGATGTAGAGACGAGAGAAAGAGATCCCGAGTGTAACCAGTAGGTGAAATTACAGTGAAAGAAGAAAGAAAATTCACCACCCTTTTATTAACCCAAAGGACGAGAGGAATAGGCACGGGGCCTAGAAAATAGTGAGACTACTGCTTAAGAGGAACTTGAATATTTAGGGAAACTCACTTAACGAAGGCAAGGGGCCTTGAGACGAGTGATATTACAAGTCAAATTTAAGTGGAATGATCGAGAACTGACAGTGGTGACAAGGGGTGGTGAAAGTGGTGAACAGCGGTGCGATGAACGAACTGAGTGTTAAACACCTCCGAAGAGAAGTGGCGCAAGAAGTCTACGGGAACAAGACAACCAAGACGACTACGAGAGAAATCTACAACTTCAAGTAACTGCTACGTTGGGAACAAGCATTCTTCAAGATTCTTCAAGGTGATCATCATCTACAAGGCGGTCTTCAAGGCAGAGTGTGTGATGGAGGAGGAACAACGTCGTTGACGAATGACAAGACCGTAGAAGGACGTCAAACCAGACATTGACATCACGAAGCGACATCGCAAGCAGCCAGGCTAAAGCAAGGTATTAGTAATAAGTATGAGTACCCCTCACAATTCTAACGTGTTGAGACACGAAATTCACACATCAAATACAAATATTCCAAAATTCACAGGAGAGTCTAACACATATGGTGTAAACAAGTTCCTGAACCTCATTGACACTCTTATAGTTAGTAAAAACATTACAAATGAGAATCGTAAGATTGAGATTCTCAAGGAGAATATAGATCCAGAGCATGGAAGGGCGAGGTTTGTCATTAACTTCCAGCAAATGGAAGAAATTAATCAATATGATAAATACAAAACGGCATTTCTCAAGCATTTCATGTCCAAATGTGATCAGGATCCTATTAGATCATTGGTAAAAATGATTAAGGAAGTTAGGACAAGTGAAACTGACACAGAGTACTTAGCTAGATTAGATAGATGGTCAAAAGACATGAATTCTATCTTGAAAGATTCAGACTGGATAGAAAGATCTAGTGAGAAGATGAAAATCTCACAGGTAATCAAATTGATTACATTTAGCTTATTGGCAAAGAATTCTGATGACTTAACAGCAGAAAGGCTGTACAAAGATTTAAAATCAAATATCTGTTTAGGAGAAGTAGATTATCTTCTTCAAGGATACAGTGAGACCAGAACAATAAACCCATATGTAATGCCTATAAATCAACATAGCCAATATAGGAACTCTAGAGAGTTTAAGAAAACAGAAGTAGGACATAGGCGGCATGCTAGAAGTTCATCTAGGGATAGGGATACAAGAATCCTATGTTTTAATTGTAATGCATGGGGACACAAAGCACAAGAATGTTTTTATGGGATTATTTGCAGAAATTGCAAATACGAAGGTCACAATGAGTATCAATGTAGGAACCCTCCATTCTGTATTTACCATAATATAATCGGACACAGAACTCATGAATGCCGGAATTTTCGGGTACCCCCAGGGCTAAGAGGAAAACCCCCAGACACAGAATAAACAATTTCAGACCTCCCCATATATATACCGATAGGCGGTATTGTGTTAAATATGGGAATGCAAGGGAGATGAAAGAAACTGACAAACTGATAATTACTGCTGGTAAAACTTCTGTAGGACCTCTCATTGCAGGTAAAGTGTTCAATAAGCCTATTCAAATTTTTATTGATACAGGGTCTGTAGTTAATGTAATTACTAGTAAAGTTTTAAACCAGTTGAACCCAGGAGTGAAAATGTTGGAACCAATCCGTTACACATTGCAAGGTGTAACTGGAAATCAGTTAAAAACATTAGGTAAGATTGAGCTAGAAGTTGCCTTGTATACAAATGAACAATTGTACATCCCAGTGATAGTGGTAGAAGAGTCTGTTTTTCCAGGAGATTTATTGATAGGATTTGCAACTATGAGAAAAGAAAACATGGTAATTTGTCCTGCTGACTTAGGAATTTTAGTGAAGTCACAGTTAATCCCATTCTTAAATCAACCAGACTTAAGACCAGTGACAGGAATCAATGAATCCTTAGATAACATTTCTATCCTAGATAGCGTGACCGAGCGGTCCAACCCTACAGAAAGTAAAACAATTTGTGAACCCAACTCAGAAGTTCAGGAAATCCCAGAGATTACTAAATTATCAACCACAGATGCCTTGAGAATTGCAGATTGCGGATTAACAAGGTCGACATTGTTACATCCCATGTCAATTAATAAGGTTGAAGTGTGTTTGAAAGGAATCAATGTAGACTCTGAAGTAATTACAGTCCCAGAATCAGTTAAACTTAAAGGATTGAAGTGGGACTCAGGGATTTATAAGACAAATAAAAACAGAGTAGAAGTATTAGTAATTAATACTATGAATAAAGAGATAGTTTTAAAGAAAGGTACACAAATAGGATGTATTCAGGTGTGTACTAAACCTATCAAGATTTTAAATGAGAATAGTGAGGAGATAGAATTACCAACTTCATCAATTTGTTCAGTTCAAGAAGGCATAGACTTAAGAAATAGATATAAAGAATTATTACAATCAACTAATTGCCCTGAGTTGGATGAAGCTTTATTTGCTTTGCTTATGAAACATAAAAAAGCAATTGCTTTGCCGGGGGACGCCTTAGGCAAAACAACTGTTTTAAAACATCACATTAAGTTAAAACCAGGAACACAACCTATCTACATACCAGCCTACAGAGTTCCTCACTCTAAATTAGCTGTAGTAGATAAACTCATCCCTGAAATGTTATCACAGGATATTATTGAACATAGTAAAAGCGAGTGGAATTTTCCGTTGATCTTAGTACCAAAGTCTGATGGGACTATGCGACCAGTTATTGATTACAGGGAACTGAATAAGCACACCATTCGTGACAGGTTACCATTACCCATTATCGGTGACATTTTGAGAAGTTTGGGAACTGAGAATAGATATTTTAGTACTATAGATATCAAATCAGCTTTTTGGCAAATAGAATTGCATGAAGATTCAAGAGAGTTTACAGCATTTTCTACTACAACAGGACATTATGAGTTCAAGAGAATGCCATTTGGGTTATGTAATAGTCCATTAACTTACATGAGATTAATGAATACTATTCTAGATGGATTGTTAGGAAACACTGCCAGTGTATTTCTAGATGACATTTTAATAGTTTCTCAGACTGCAGTGGAGCACTTTAAGAAATTAGATTTGATATTCTCAAGACTAGGAGAAGCTGGGTTAAAAGTAAAACTTGAAAAATGTAAGTTCTTGCAAGACAGTGTCATTTACTTAGGACATAAGATAGACAGACACGGGCTGAGTACAGTAAATTCAAAGGTTGACGCTGTCAAGAATTTTCCAGTTCCGACCAATGTAGACAAGGTTAGGAGCTTTTTGGGATTAACAGGATATTATAGAAAATTCATTCAAAGTTATGCTGACATTGCTAATCCACTAAGTTCTTTGTTGAGAAAGGACTCAAAGTTCATGTGGGGACCTGCGCAACAGCAAGCTTTTGACAAGTTGAAAGATAAACTCACGAGTTCACCTATTTTAATTTTCCCCGACTATGAAAAAGAATTTATTCTTTGTACTGATGCGTCTGACATAGGGTTAGGAGGCATACTAATGCAAGAGAGAAATGGAACTTTGAAACCCATAGCTTACACATCCAGACTTTGTAATAGTGCGGAGAGAAACTATTCTATAACTGAAAGAGAAACTTTAGCAGTAATTTATTCTTTAGAAAGTTTTAGGGATATGATACTAGGATATCCCATCAGAGTTTGGACTGATCACACAGCTATTCAGAACTTATTTAAGCATAAGAATCTTAGAGGCAGACTTGCTAGATGGTTTGCGATACTTCAGTGCTATGAAGTTCAATTTGAATATATTCCGGGTAGAAGGAATGTAGCAGATCCACTTTCTAGAAACATTAGTCAACCAATGACTGGGACTGGGTTGATTAATTTTGTTTGTAGTATAGAAGAATTAGTAACTTTAGATGAAGAAATGCTAATAAGAGAACAGAGAGATGATGAGACATGTGATTCAATAATCAAGCATTTGATGAACCCAAGAGGAGATCCTCCAAAGCTACCAAAGGGGTATAAGATAGAAGAATTTCATTTGATTAATGGAATTTTGTATAGGAAAACATTTGTAAATGGGAAAGATATTTCTAGAGGTCAAGTAAATCAGTTGGTTATACCACAAACTCTGGTAAATGAGATATTGAAGTTACTTCATGATAGTGATTGTAGTTCACATCCTGGAAAGGATAAAACTTATAGACAAGCACAACTTAAGTACTTTTGGCTAGGTATGAAGAAAACTATATATGATTATATAGAAAAGTGTGTAAAATGTGTAAAGGTGAAGGGAAATACACCAAAACCTGCTCCTATACTCACCTATCCCATTCCACAGAAACCTTGGGAAAGAGTTCACATGGATACATTGGAATTACCATTATCCGAGAACGGCTTTAAATACCTATTTGTTGCTATTGATTATTTTTCAAGATTTTGTATATTACAACCCATAATCAATAAGAAAGCTGAAACTATTGCTTCCGTAATCTATGATCAGATAATCTGTAATTTTACTACACCTAACATCCTAGTTTCAGATAATGGGACTGAATTTAATAACAAAATCTTGGAAAAATCTATGTAGTGTATTCCACATCAAGAAAGTCAATATACTCGTTAACCATCCCCAAAGTAGAGGAGTAGTAGAAAGGTTAAACAAAAAGATAATTATATGTCTTAGAACCCTAATAAGTCCTCATAGTGTAACTTGGGATACTTGGATTCCTTGTGTTAAGTGTACCCTGAACAATCAAATTAATGTAGCAACTGGGGATACACCTCATTTTATAATTTTTGGGGAGGACAAAACTCTGCCATATGAAATGTTGACTGCAGAGCAAAAACCCATATATAATATGGATGATTATATATCCAATAGGATAAATACTCTTCAAAGTATTCACCAAAGAGTTAGGAAACATATGCAGGTGTATTCACAAGAGATGAGGGAACAACAACACAAAATAGCTCATAAACTAGAATTGAAAATTGGAGAATTAGTAATGGTCAAAGTAACCTCACCCAATAATAAACTTTCACCAAGGTACACTGGTCCATATAGGGTAATTGATTCTGCAGGTGGAAACAAGTTTAAACTTAAACATTTAGAATCAAGAGAAGAATTGATAGGACATTTAGATGACATAAGGAAAATTAGCTTGCAGATCTATGAAGATGATTATAGTAATACTTTGTGCATAAATATTAATAACCCTGGAGAATATGGAGAATATTATAATGATATTTTTCAAGAGTTGAACATTAATCTTGATGTATTTTACAGATAGTATTGACCATTTGTATGTATTTGGGATGGGAGACCTAAACAACTGGAACTTGGTGTCAAGCAGATACATGGAAACCTAAAACCTAGGATCTGCTGTGGTCAGACTTGGAACCTTAAGGACTTAAGGACCTCTCATCTGAGTACACACATGAGTATTGTGACCATTTTAAAGTAATAAGACTGTCTTTGAAAATGAAGTGTGTTGGAAATAATATTGAACAAGAAGAGACACTCGAACTCTAGATTAGTGTGTTTTGAAAAGATGATAAACCATTCAGATTTTAAAATTAGTGCTCATAGTGAATTTTCTAATCAATTATATCTTTTCTGTAGACAATCTAAGAGAAAGCATGATCTCTTTTGTGTTCGTGAGGCTTCATATGAATTCTCTGGTTAGGAATATGTCTGTTATGAACAATTGTCATTACCAACGAATTTTGGTAGACCAGATCCCTCATTGTAACATACAAGGATCTCATTACCTGTTTTTCCCTAACAAGACAAAGGTATCAATAAATTGTCCCGGGTTGAGTCATAAATTAGATTTGGTTGAAGGTCTTGTCTCTATTCAAGATAACTGCGAATTGCATGCAGACACTATTTCCACCATTTCTAATACCCTTAATACAATGCATTTAACCGATGACACCTACATTTCAACCTTCAACTTCACATTGCCTGAAAACTCTCCTCCCTTGAAAATTAAGAGAAGACCATTGTCAAGATCTCCCTCAAATGATTTACATATGCTACCAATCCTTATCATACCCTTACTTTCAGTGTTAGTGGCAGCACTGATTGCCTTTGTTGTATTCCGGAGATTGGCTCTGTCAAAGCAAATCAACCATGTAACCGCTTAATTCAATACCTTATATATATATTGACATGCATGTTATTCACATTTATCGGTATTATGTTTATGTATTATTCCCAATTTATTGCATGAATGATGTATTTTGGAGGGTAGATTAACAATTACGCAAGGGTAGATTAGCTTATTCTAGAAATATATTAGCAAGCCCTGTAAGAGGGAAATAAGAAATTGGTCGGGACGACCAAGGGTAGCTGCCGAGCCCTGTAAGAGGCCGGTAGTTGTACGAATGTAAATGAGCCTGCCTGCTCGCCTGTTGTTTTGAAAACATGAGGTGACGCTATGTCTATGTAAACACACCGACGGTGGTGACTGTTTTATAATCGATGATGTAATCAAACTCTGTAAGCGCAGGTTAGCTTCGTTTGACTAATGCTGAGGTAAACAATTTTGCTAGTGGCATTGAAATGGCTTTCCGGATTGGTGCAAGGTGGAGAAGGAGGAAAAAACTATTGGTGCATGAATTCAAAGTCACGCCCATAAGGAGTGACAGTTACTTCAGAAGTCACCGGAGATTGGATTAGAAAAATTAGTGACGTCAGACGAAGGTAGCTTAGCGTAGGATACGGGATCTCGTCAGAGGGTGTGGAGAGAGGGTGTGGAGAGAGGATCAAGAGAGGATCAGGAGACGATCTAGGGAGACGATCGAGAGAGACGATGTAGAGACGAGAGAAAGAGATCCCGAGTGTAACCAGTAGGTGAAATTACAGTGAAAGAAGAAAGAAAATTCACCACCCTTTTATTAACCCAAAGGACGAGAGGAATAGGCACGGGGCCTAGAAAATAGTGAGACTACTGCTTAAGAGGAACTTGAATATTTAGGGAAACTCACTTAACGAAGGCAAGGGGCCTTGAGACGAGTGATATTACAAGTCAAATTTAAGTGGAATGATCGAGAACTGACAGTGGTGACAAGGGGTGGTGAAATATATATATATATATATATGTGTGTGTGTGTGTGTGTGTGTGTGTGTGTGTGTGTGTGTGTGTGTGTGTGTGTGTGTGTGTGTGTGTGTGTGTGTGTGTGTGTGTGTGTGTGTGTGTGTGTGTGTGTGTGTGTGTGTGTGTGTGTGTGTGTGTGTGCATATATATATATTGTATATTTAGGGCGCAGATTCTCACTAATACACACTGAGTTAAAGACGACAGTATTTTGGCACTGGTTAATCTTCTTACTGAGATTTTCAATTTTCCTCACAGTAGGTCTCATTTCAGGAGGGTGGGCAAATACAAGAATTTGGAAGGCTTGTATTTGCCCACCCTCCTGAAATGAGACCTACGGTGAGGAACATTAAAAATCTCAGTAAGAAGATTAACCAGTGCCAAAATGCTGTCGTCTTTAACTCCGTGTATATATATATATATATGTATATATATATATATATATATATATATGTATATATATATGTATATATATATATGTATATATATATATACATATATATACATACTGTATATATATATATATACATATATATATATATACATGTGTGTGTGTGTGTGTGTGTGTGTGTGTGTGTGAGTGTGTGTGTGTGTGTGTGTGTGTGTGTGTGTGTGTGTGTGTGTGTGTGTGTGTGTGTGTGTGTGTGTGTGTGTGTGTGTGTGTGTGTGTGTGTGTGTGTGTATACATACATACATATATATATATATATATATATATATATATATATATATATATATATATATATTTATCACGTTTCATCAACTTATATTTAACACCAAAATGTCTTATGTATTCATCACTGCTAAACATTTCTACTGTCTGGTATTGACGATTTTATTAAGTTTGGATCAATCCTTTGCCAATAAGACGTTGAAACGAATCAACCTCTTGTTTTTCTATAAAGCTTTGTGTTATCTGGATGCGGACAGAGTTATGAGAAAGTTCAATTAGCCTAATAAAATCGCTTGGCAATTCTAATGACTTGAGGGAGACTTTGGTATAACCAACAATAAGTCACAACGGCCTTCTGAATTACTTCTCTCGGTTGAAATATGGGATTATGGGATATAATCAATATTTATTCAAGAAGAAAGCTCGCTGACTGAGCGGGTTAGGTCATCGTTACTTGCGGCGAAGGTAGAGGGTATGGCGGTTCGAGCCATGCCACCGGCGAAGTTCAACTATGGGCATGGTTTATTAAACTCCACGCTACAAAGTCCTCTGTAAGGGGCACCATCCTAGCCTTCCGATGGAAGGAGTATATGACGTTAAACTATATCATCAGATTTATTTGGTAACCAGTCGGCGCAGCCGGAAGCGTGCTGGTCTCGTGTGTTCCTATTTGCGGAAGTAACTACTAGTTACCTCCCCCACTGGTCCCTAAAGCGCATGTACACAGAGCAAAGGAGACGGCTCCGGCAGCAGCTACTCAGCGACTCCTGGCGTAGGCTCCTAATCCTCTTATCTGATAAGGGAGGGCTGTTGGTATAGTAGGACAGTAAAAAAAAATGCCCTATTCCTCTCACTACAATGAGACGCTCTACAAAGATTAATCAAATCGCCTGGAGGCAGTTAGAATAAAGAGAAACGTATAACTGGATCTGTAAGGGGAATTTATTGAGAGGGAATTCGGTTTCCCTCAATGCCATAAATCCTATAATGACAAAAAAAGAAAGAAAAAAGTCCGTAATAGCTATTAAACCTGTGGAGACCATGATAGGGGAGCTACATAAACGTGTGTTTTTTTTGTTTTGTTTTTTATGAATAAGTCGACATCAACACTTTTTTTTTTTTGAGGGGGGGCGGGGTGTTCTGTCTACAAAATAGAGAAAGTGTGACCCGTCAAAACCTGCATTCTTCTCATTTTTCAAAACATGTGTTGTCTGGAATAAAAAATCTTATTCCAGTCCAGGTCACCAACCACATGTCCTACAGTAATTGTAAAGTATATAAAATCATCATGGAATCATTTGCCATAAACTGACTTTTCCAATTTTTCAAAATGGTGGTGACAGCTATTTTGAAAGACGAAAGAAGGATGTCCGACTGATTTTTTGAAATACGAAGAATGACCAACACCTCGAACACCGTCATTCAGGGCTTCGGCAAAGCCCTTCGAGTGACTTCGAAGATTGTCCGTGAAGCCTTCCGAATCCTCTGTAGCTGTGGGGCTTCAGAAGAACCCGAAGAAGATAAGAAATATTCCTCTGGACTTCAAGGATCTTTGTCCAGTTGACGGACAACGGGAAACCAAAGGAGATTATGAGAAACTCCTGAAACCCGAAGACAAGAAGAACCTTCCGGAAGAATCGAAGATCCCTCAGGAGAACGAGAGGACTTCGCCCACCAACGAAGACACTTCTGGTGGTTCTTCGATGAATACTCAGAAAGTCATGGTGCCAGAGGACGCTCTCCCTTCTGAGGAATGCCAAGAGGATGCCTTAGCTTTGTTGGTTGAGGATGACCGCAAGCAAGATAAACGAACGGTTATGG
>NW_027467711.1:152500-165000 GCF_046742065.1 Oratosquilla oratoria
TCAAAATAGTACACTTAAGAGCTAAACAATGTGTACACTTAACCAAGAAAAGGACACACACAAAAAAAGGGAAACATCACAAGAATACATAAATGAGAAACATCACAAGAATACATAAATGGGAAACATCACAAGAATACATAAATGGGAAACATCACAAAAATACATAAATGGGAAACATCACAAGAATACATAAATGGGAAACATCACAAGAATACATAAATGGGAAACATCACAAGAATACATAAATGGGAAACATCACAAGAATACATAACACTACACAATGAAAGTTTAGGTAATTACAGGACCCCTTGACCTAAGGTCATAACAATGAGGGGTAGATAAACAAGGCATAGTTCTTACTGTGGGCCCAGGAGGAGGCCGGGTAAAGGTAGGGATAGGCACTTGAGTCTTGTGTGTGAAATCTCGCTAAGTCCTGTAGAGGGGTCAAAAATCCTGAACTTGTTAGGGTGTAGGCGTTCAGTCACCAAGAGGGGGTCCTCAAATTTACAATTCAACTTCGACTGGCGATCAGGCATGCATTTGAAAACATGATCACCAACACCGATGGTTACAGGTTTTGCACGCGCATGTTGTTGTTTCAACATGTCGGCCTTTGAAATATCCAGTTTATCTCTCACAGAATTATAAATGGCATGCATCACATGACTCTGGATTATACTATAGTCATAGTACAGCGGATCATGGAAACCATTGTGCACTTCATAGTAAAAGCATGAAATTTGGTATATATATACTTTAGGACATGCTAATTAATATTAGAAAGGGAGACATTGCAAAAAATGCGAATTTCCAAGATGGCCGCCAAATCATTTATGGCTGCTGGGGAGTTGGTAAAATCACCACAATGTTACATTTATCGTGGCATAAGCCAAGGTGAACTAGCAGCAAATGCATGCAATTTGGTGCAGTGATATTATACAATGTGCCAATTAATATATATTATACTAAGATAAAGTTTTGTTTAAGTGTAGATCTTACATTTACTTCTGGTGTTAAACGCAGAATTTTGCACAGGTTGTAATGACGCATCCTATGCTTTTCTTTCAGGTACTAATGAGTTTTTTTCTTTTCAGGAACGTGGTGAAGGTGCTTCTGGCTGATGCTGTTCTGCTGTGAACTTTCTGTGAACTTTCTGTGAACTTTCTGCTGTGAACTTTCTGGATCGTTACAACAATGAATGAACCAGGTCAACCGTCAACTAGCAACGAGAGTAACAATCCAACTGATTGGAACTTGTGTACTCTCTGTCAAAACGATACATCTGAGCAATTACAAGGTCCTGCCAACAGCAAAGGGAAAGGTGGGGCTGGTTGGACAACACTTGCCAACAACCTGAATCGCCTGCAGAAATGCAATTCCCTTCCATTTTCCCTTGACCTTACCAGAATTGACCAAGGGAAGGGCATAGAGGCCCGTTTTAGAGACAACTGTGCAAAGTGGCATAAATCGTGTTTCCTTAAGTGTAACAACCAAGCCGTGGAAAGAGCTGAGAAGAAACGGAAGTCTGTTGGTGATGAAACAAGCTCTCGTAAGTTCACTAGAACAGACGTATCTGCCACTATTTCACGGGTGTGTTTCCTGTGTGACACTGTGAAAAAGGAAAAACTTCATAATGTCGAAACACAATCTGTTGATGAAAAGGTTAGAAAATGTGCACTTGACCTTCAGGATGAGAAACTGATTGCAAAGCTTGCTGGTGGTGATTTGATAGCTCAGGAAGCAAAGTATCACTTGTCATGTTTGGTCCAATTATATAGAAGGCAATTTCCGGATCAGCATGGTGAGTCCTCCTTTGTAATCATGATGGGTGGTCTCCACATTGAAATGGCATACTTGAAAGCAGTAGGTCAGTGGTTGCAAGGCAGTGGCTGGACAGACTCACTTGTTGACGCAGGACTTGTTGGATCAGGCACAGCAGATTCGTTTTTGAAAGCTGCACATGTCACTCGTACAAGAATAGCTCACGAAGTCACAGCATGTGCTCTGCAGATGTTGCTCACTCAGAGTTATCAGGGTTTAGAATGTAATCCTAGAGTTTTGTGAACTGAACAACACAAATCATCTGACCTGTGTCCTTGCATAGAATGGATCGTAGCAACGCCGTGGGACACGGTCAGTCGCTGTTGCCATCTGTTACGATCTTGAAAAAATAAAAAAAAATTCCATGTCAAGCTTATGGAGTACATATGTTTGGTAAAAGAAATGTGTTTTTCTTAATTATAAGTATAATTTCTCAGATATTTATCAGAAAGACATTAAAAATTCGTGTTCCACGAAAATATCTCGATTTTCGCATGACCGCCATCTTTGTTTGGCCGCCATCTTGAAAATTTGCTTTTTCAAATGCCTCCATTTCTAAATTTCATTCCTGTTGGATGAATAATCACCATGCAAAGTCTCTTGCTTTTACTCAAAAGTGCACAATTTGGCCATTTTGTGTGTCTCATCCGCACATCATATGGGAGCCGTTTCTCAACTCCAAAGATAACATAATGAGGCGTTTTGCCCGTGGAAACATTAATGGTGCTATTGATACAAGCACTAACATGGGGAAGCCAATCCTCCCAAGACTCATGAAAATTACTAGCAAGGTGACGTAGGATCTCAAAAATTTTCCTGTTCGTCCTCTCCACAAGACCATTGGACGCTGGATGATAAGCAGTCACGAATGTCTGTTTGATACCATAACGTTCACAAATACCTGCCAAAACCTCGTTCCTAAATTCAGTCCCATTACCACTAAGGAGCACCGAAGGAATGGTGTATGGACACAACACATGGGAAGCTAAAGCATGTGCTACAACTGGTGCAGATTTGTTACGTAAGGGAGCTAAGACCACAAAACGACTAAAGTGATCCACGCACACAAGGACATACACAGAGCCCTGCGTGCTACGAGGCAGTTACAAAAGGTCTATAGCCACAGTCTGAAAAGGGCGAGAAGGAGTAGGGTACTCTAAGATGGGAGCAGTGCTCGTAGAACCTTTGTTCTGGGCACAAGAACTACACCGGGCTACATGAGAGGTAATGTCTAGCCGCATTTTAGGCCAATAATACTTCTTCCGTGCCATAGCCAGAGTTTTGTCACGACCTGGGTGACCAGCCTGAGGGACATCATGAGTAAGGGACAAAACAACGGGAACTAGAGACTCAAGAATCACTAGCTGTGCCACATCTTGCTCAAACACTTCCACAGTACGAATGAGAACCGTGTCCTGCAGGGAAAATTGGGACAGAGGTACTGGTAAAGCTGGTAAGGTGGAATCATCACCAGACTCCAAAGCATAAATGACAGCAGACCAAACAGGGGCTTGACGCTGAGCTTTGGCCAGATCCTGCAAGGAAAAGTTATGAATCACGGTAACAGAAGCAACAGGGATATTCCGTGAAATTGCATCAGCAACGTGGTTCGCACGCCCGGGGATATGCTTAAGGGATGGATTGAATTCCTCGATCGTGAGGAACCATCTGGCTAGGCGGCCTGACAGATTCTTGCCCTTAAAAAGCTGAGTGACAGCAGTGTGGTCCGTGTAGACTGTAATAGAATATCCAAAAATGATATCACGGAAGTGCTTTAAAGCCCACACCACTGCCAGGGCCTCTAAATGAGTAACAGAGTAGCGGGACTCAGGCTTATTAAGAATGCGACTAGCATATACAATAACATGAGGTCTACGTCCATCTACTTGTTGCATGAGTACAGCTCCAATACCTGTACCAGAAGCATCTGTACAAATAGTAAAGGGGATACTATAATCAGGGAAAGCCAACACAGGTGCTTCAGTAAGAGCAAGCTTCAAGGAATCAAAACTTGTCTGATGGACATCACGCCACTGGAAGGAAGAGTCCTTCTTGAGAAGGCGAGTGAGAGGGGAAGTAATTGAAGCAAAGTCTTTAATGAATGCACGATAGTATCCTGCAAGTCCAAGGAAGGAACGTACATTTTCAACTGATTTTTGTATAGGGAAGTCCTTGACTGCCTTGATCTTTTCACCTGTGGTATGGATACCATGTTTGTCTACAACATGACCTAGGAACTGGATACTAGCCTTGAAAAAGGAACACTTGGGTAAGTTGAGTTTCAACCCAGCTTCAGCAAAACGTTGCAAGACCATAGACAACTTGGAAAAGTGGCTTTCCACATCTTTGGAAACTAGAATCAAATCATCCAGGTAAACAAAAAGTCCATTCCCAATTAAGCCATGAAAAATGGAGTTAACTAAACGCTGGCAAGTCAAAGGAGCATTCTGCAAACCCATGGGGCAACGAAGCCATTCATAGTGCCCACTGGGAGTCGAGAAGGCCGTGATTTTACGAGACTTCTCCTCCCGGGGTATCTGCCAAAAACCTGCTTTTAAATCTAAGGTGGTGAAAACCGTATTACCAGTGCCAATAGACTGAAGAACCTCGCTTAAAATAGGCAGAGGATAATGGTCTGGAAGAGTGACCTCATTGACTTTCCTGTAATCAACAACAGGACGAAAGGATCCATCTTTCTTAGGCACCAGGACAAAAGGCGAGTTCCACTCTGAGTGGGACTCCTGTACAACACCTTCACTCAATAAATCGTCAACCAAGGACTGGGCTATAAGCCAACGAGAGTGAGGTAGCCTGTCAGAGGGGACGTAAACAGGACGAGTGCCTGGCTGAAGATCAATTCTATGAACCACACGGTCCGTGACCCCTAACGGATCACCTGGTAAAGCCAAAGCCTGACGGTGGGTAACTAACAGGTCAAGGAGACGAGGCGTCTCTTCAGGAAAATCAATCTCGCCTACAAATGTGGCAAGCTCAGAAGCTAAGTGAGCAGGGTCACGTGTTGGAAGAGACTGTAGTACAGAAGCTGCTATAATAGGCGAGTCCTGGAAAGCAGCAACGTGTACTACCTCAAAGGAGCCTAAGTGACTGCCAGGAGCGAGAGGAATAGGAGCACCCGTGACATTGGTTACCATCGCTGTGGTAACATGATCCTCGCGAATAGTGGAGAGAATTCCTTCTAGGGCAAGCCGACGAATACGAAGAGAGAACGTCAGACCCTATCGGGGCACCTGAGACGCGCACCGGAACTCGAACTGAACTTGAAGGTTCAATAAGATGCTCTCCTACAACAACAGCAGCACAATGAGCAACAGGGGTAGAGCGCTTAGAAGTTGGGAAAGGCACATGTGCGGACTGATCAAGCACAGGAGAATCACAAACAGAAACTGGCTTATCCGATGCAGAGAAATCAAAATTGCAGAAAGTCACTACACGGCGACTAGGAGAAATATCTATGCGATGAGCTGTAAGAGCATCAATACCCAAGAGACAATCACACTGAAGGGCAATGCCAGAGACAACAACAAAAGTGACATTGAAGACTGTAGCATGCGAAGGAAACTGTAAGGGAAGACAAACAGATCCAAGAACAAGCAAGGGAGAACCTTGCACAGAATTCAGATTATTACAAAAGGGAGATAAAGGGAGATTATACAATTCCCGTAGAGCAAAATAAGCCTTTCTACTTAAGAGACTACATTCTGCACCAGTATCTACAGTGACAGAAAGAGGCGTATCCTTAGTAAGAAATTGAAAGGTAAGTAATTGAGAAGACTCAACAGCCACAAAGGGAATTATTTGAGACCGAACATTGCTGGTCAACTCTTTGGATTATGAAACACGCGCTGGTGAAAATGGGAATGACGAGGCTGCTGAGAAGTCTCATCCCTAAGTTTCAAAACCTTGAAACATTGATCAGTCGAGTGTTTACAATGACCATGGATATGGCAATAACTGAGTCTACCTGGAGGTTCTACTCTGGAAAGGTCATGCGACAGATTAGAAGAAACAGTAGGTACACTCCTGCGAACAGGGGACAGTCTTGACTTGTGTACCTGGCGCCTACGGCGGTAACAAAAGTCGCTCGAATGACCAGACCTGTTACAAAAGGTACATAACAGGGGAGGGGGGGGTAACTGTAGATTGAGGGGAACTATGAGTAGGAACTGTAGACTGATAGGGCTGAGGAGAACAAGGGACATGACCATGTTGATGAGCATTGCTAATACACAAGGAACTAGACGGTACTTCCCCTAGTTTACAGGAAAGCCTTGTCGCAAAACACAAAAGAGTCTCATCAGTCTTATACATGAGAGAAGATGCAACTCTTCTCTCAGAAGGCACCAAAAAAAGAATGTAGAAAACAAATTCTAAGATAAGACGAAATCTATCTAAAGTGATATTGCCATTATGTACCCAATCTGAATGTGAAAGTGACTCTAAAGCGTCAACAACAAGTATACTGCCCTGAGCTTGCGCACGTCTAAAATCAAGAGTGCCCAGTCGGGATATGAGAGTATCAGCCAGTTTGAAGCACCAATGGAACGAACCACCACCAGGGGTATCTGAAAAAAGTTTAAGGAAGTTAGACCTAAAGGTGTCATAATTATAGTCCAGAGATTCGGGATCTAAACACGACGCCGAAAGTAACTCCGATGCTAGAGAATTTGGCACAATCTGGGACCTCACAAAGGAGATCTTTTCAGGCCCCGTCGAAACATTTGAATGGACTATGGCGTCCTCACATTGGCGGATAAAATCAGCTGCCCTATAATGAGGATCTTGACCAGAGAATTGCATAACCGACGGATTTTGATGCAACAGTGTCAATGTATGCGCCATTGTCTCAGCTGAATTGTTTGACTTAGACTTACTCTTTGACTTAGACATGATAGGATATGACAACCTTAACCCACTGCGTAAGAGCATACGAAAACACCGACACCAAGCAAGAATTTATGCAAATACAAGACACTAACACAGAGCATGAAATAAGGTAAAAAAAAAAAAATAATAATAATAATAATAATAATAATATAGAGAATTCACATGGACATGGGACACGAACGTAAGATGATATAATTCACACAAACAGAAGCACTGAAACACAGAAACAATGCAATACACATAGCAAATAATGAAGAGAAAAATTATATGAAGACCGTAAGTAGCAAAATTTACGTAAAAATATATATATAATGCACTGATACGTAAATGTACACAAGACGTCACTAAGGGACTTACATTTCAAAAGGTAAACAAGGAGTGACGTCATACAAATGGCCGCCCAAGGCACGACCGGATAGGTTGAATTTATATATAGACCAATATATCCACAAAATCTCAAAAAAAGGACAATACAAGTATGCCGAAGGCAAAATGTATACAAAACTGGTAAGTAATAAGGTAGCCAATGGCCGCGGACACGGAGCAATACGACGGCAATACACAAGGACCGGCTGGGACGCCGACCGAGAATTCCTTGGACTCCAAGCACGAATCCGTCCTCATCCACGGAGCAATTTAAACTGAGACGACCGTCCCGCCAAAGCAAACAGCGATATCAGTCCAAAAGAAGGCCGGCCACGAAAATTCTCGGGGGAAACGTCGTAAAAAAAAAAACAAAAAAAAAACAATCACACAGCGGCATGCAATCATAATGGTCCTGAATCCTGTAGCCTGTGGAATGAAAATGGGAGAGAAAAAAAAAAAAAAAGAACGGACGCTAACATGCACACATGGGATCGGCGAAAGTCCAGCGCTATAATTTAGTTTGTGTAGATGTTCAATTGAAAAAATAAATCACTGAAAAGATTGTTTGTAGCTGCCACCATAATGTATCGGGTGGCTAAAGAATACTAGTTCACTTGTACCACGTTTAATATATTTGGTTATACACTGACAACAAATGCGTGCACGCGCTACAAGGCTGACTTCAATACTGACGCACCAAGCTCTAGCTTGCGCGGGAAAGACGTGCATCGCATTTGCGATATCTAATAATATTACAATTATATAATGTACACACACAATCACAATAAATAATAAAACAATATATAATGTACACACACAATCCCAATAAATAGTAAAACAATACAACATAAGATAATTTTATACTACACACCATGCCAACACAATGGGACAACTGCTCAAAATCTATATTATAATTGAATATTTTTTTAAATTTCATGAGAAATATAACTATCTAATTTGTATAAACCTTGATGGAGATTAACATTTATTCCCTTACTAGATTTGATCAAACTGCATTCAATTACTGCATTCAATCACGTGTGTGTGTGCGTGTGTGTGTGTGTGTGTGTGTGTGTGTGTGTGTGTGTGTGTGTGTGTGTGTGTGTGTGTGTGTGTGTGTGTGTGTGTGTGTGTGTGTGTGCGTGTGTGTGTGTGTGTGTGTGTGTGTGTGTGTGTGTGTGTGTGTGTGTGTGTGTGTGTGTGTGTGTGTGTGTGTGTGTGTGTGTGTGTGTGTGTGTGTGTATGTGTGTGTATGTATATCTATAAGAGAGAAATTCGCTAGTGACAGCGATATTAATTAGATAAATTTTAGGACTGATGGCTCAGCGTTAGGTCCGAGGTCTGCATGTGACTATCATAAAAATGATCTTATATATCTATATACATACATATATATATATATATATATATATATATATATATATATATACATACATATATAACGTAGAAACCACTGTTGGAGTAGAAAAGACTGGAAACGGGGAATCTATATACTTCGATTACAAACTGCAATCCTCCTACTGAAGAGGATTGCAGTTTGCAATCGAAATATATAGATTCCCCGTTTCCAGTCATTTCTACTCCAACAGTGGTTTCTACGTTATTGACAAATGTGTGATTACATTTTTCACCTGTAACATACATATATATATATATATATATATATATATATATATATATATATATATATGGAAGAAAGTATACGCTGGACTCGACGTTCGTCAATTTATTCCGACGTTTTGAACCATGTCCGGGGTTCGTCTTCAGGGTAATACAGTGGTAGCAATAGGAAACGTACATAAAGAGGTGATACCTGGTACACTGGGACAGGTCTTCCCAGTAACCGTTATATTCCAACACAGGTAGAACATATAAAAAACACAAATGAGAAACAAAAATATAAATAAAACTATAATACAAAATGTGCAATGCTACCTAAAAACATTCACAGAGTTTACTATAGAAAAAATAAAGAAAGACAGAGAAGGCTATAAGAACTCAACCCGCTGCCAATGGGGCGCACCACAATGCACCACCTGGAACAAATGTCCCGCGTAGCATGCATTGTCACAGAACAAAGAAACTGGAACAAGAAGAAGAACGTATAATCCATCAATAAAATAAACACGCAAAAAGGAGTTCACATTAAAATAAATAAGAAGACAAAATGCAGTGTGAAAAATGCCCCCCAAGATTGGGTGTAAAAGCTGCACGCTGTGACGTGCCACAACAATACGATAAACTACAACGCACCACGTGGAACAAAAGTCACGTGAAGCATGCACTGTCGCAGATCCCATAAATTGTAACCGCAAAGTGAAGCAAAACCGCCCCTCACCGTGAATAAATTACATAAATGAAATTACATAGATAAAAATTTACATAGATAAAAATGTAATAATACAAAACACACCAAGAAGCACATTACCGTCGTGTTAATACAAATAAAACAAATAAAACACAACATAAACAAACTATGACTCATGCTTCCTCTCCAGCCTATCCTTCGCTCACTTATAAATTGGGTTTAGAGTGATGCATCTGTTGACACTATTATCGTCACTTGACCAAGCTTCCAAGAATAATCTGGCGCTTTTTCCGCTACCTCCGTATTTCACCTCCACATTCTGCCAGTCCATCTCGTGTCCCGTATCCTCGCAGTGTCTTGAAATGGCCGAACTTATGTCCCTCCTACTGGCAGCCCTCTGGTGTTCTAACAGTCTAGTCGCTGTTTTTTTGCTAGTTTCCCCAACATAATGTGTCTCACAGTCCTTGCACCTGATGTCATAAACTACCCCTACTCGGTCCGCTTGGCTCAGTTTCCTTCATTTTGGTCAGGGCTCTATGTAGAGTGTTCCTCGGTTTGTGTGCTATTTCAACACCGTGTTTCCTTAACAGTATATATGTATGTATATATATATATATATATATATATATATATATTTATATATACATTATATATATGTATATATATATACATATATATATGTATAGAGATATACATATATATATATATGTATATATAAATATATATATGTATATATATACATATATATATATGTATATATATAAATATATATATATATATATATGTAAATATATATGTGTATATATATATATATGTAAATATATATATGCATATGTATAAACATATATATATTTATATATATACATATGTATATATATATATACATGTGTGTGTGTGTGTGTGTGTGTGTGTGTGTGTGTGTGTGTGTGTGTGTGTGTGTGTGTGTGTGTGTGTGTGTGTGTGTGTGTGTGTGTGTGTGTGTGTGTGTGTGTGTGATTCACCTTGGTCTTTGGATCACGTGTTGGACTCGTGATCGACAGCTATTTCCCTCTCGGAAGAGAGCTCAGAGCTCGTATAACCGATCTATGGGTAATGCTTTGACCTTACACGCACACACACACCCAACTCCCCGCCCACGAGAGTTTGAGTAACGACTCGAAGCGCACAGCTATCGAAATTATTTTCAGCCCTGGGCAGGATTCGAACCAGGACCGTCGTAGTGACAGTTTGGGACTCTACCACCCGCGCCAACGGGTCGTGTGTGTGTGTGTGTGTGTGTGTGTGTGTGTGTGTGTGTGTGTGTGTGTGTGTGTGTGTGTGTGTGTGTGTGTGTGTGTGTGTGTGTGTGTGTGTGTGTGTGTGTGTGTGTGTGTGTGTGTGTGTGTGTGTGTGTGTGTGTGTGTGTGTGTGTGTGTGTGTGTGTGTGTGTGTGTGTGTGTGTATGTGTGTGTGTACATACACAAAGACGCATGTATTCATCACTGCTAAACATTTTTAGTCTGGTATCGACGATTTGATTAATTTTGGATCAATCCTTTGCCACTAAGACGTTAAAACGAACCAACCTATATTTTTTTCCGTAGAGCTTTGTGTTATCTGGATGCGGACAGATTATGAGAAAGTTCAAGTAGCTTAATAAAATTGCTTGGCAATCCTAATGACTTAAAGAAAACTTTGCTATAGCCAACAATAAGCCACAACGGCATTCTGAATTACTTCTCTCGGTTGAATATAGGATTATGGGATATAAACAATGTTTATTCAAGTAGGAAACTCGCTGGCTGAGCGGGTTAAGGCGTCGTTACTTGCGGCGAAGGTAGAGGGTATGGCGGCTCGAGTCCTGCCACCGGCGAAGTTGAACTAAGGGCATGGTTTATTAAACTCCACGCAACAAATTCTTCTGTAAGGGGTACTGTCCTAGCCTTCCGATGGAAGGAGTTTGTGACGTTAAACTATATCATCAGATTTATTTGGTAACCAGTCGGCGCAGCCGGAAGCATGCTGGTCTCGTATGTTCCTATTCGTGGGTTCGAATTCCATGCCCTCCTTCAATTCCTGGCATTGACTATTGGTTACCTGCCCCAGTGGTCCCTAAAGCGCATGTACATTGGGCAAAGGTGAACGGCTCCGGCAGCAGCTGCTCAGCGACTCCTGGGGGGGTTCTGTCTACAAAATAGAGAAAATGTGACCAGTCAAAACCTGCATTCTTTTCCTTATTCTAGTCCAGGTCACCACCACATGTCCTACAGTAATTGCAAAGTATATAAAATCATCATGGGATCACTTGCCACAAGCTGACTTTATCAATTTTTCAAAATGGTGGTGACAGCTATTTTGAAAGACGAAAGAAGGATGTCCGACGGATTTTTGGAATACGAAGAATGACCAACACCTCGAACACCATCATTCAGGGCTTCGGCAAAGCCCTTCGAGTGGCTTCGAAGATTGTCCGTGAAGCCTTCCGAATTCTCTGCAGCTGTGGGGCTTCAGAAAAACCCGAAGAGGATAAGAACATTCCTCTGGACTTCGAGGATCTTTGTCCAGTTGACGGGCAACGGGAAATTAAAGGAGATTATGAGGAACTCCTGAAACCCGAAGACAAGGAAAACCTGCCAGAAGAATCGAAGACTCCCCAGGAGAACGAGAGGACTTCGACTACCAACGAAGACACTTCTGATGATTCTTCAATGAATACTCAGAAAGCCATGGTACCAGAGGAAGCTCTCCCTTCTGAGGAATGCCAAGAGGATGTCTTAGCTTTGTTGGTTGAGGATGACAACAAGCAAGGTAAAACGAACGGTTATGGGACAAAATGCCACATCTGAAGAAGACACTACGACGCTCTCAGAAGCTATTGTGGATCAAAAAGACCCAAAAACAGAGGAAGAAATCGTGCTCTCCACTTCTGGGTCTGTTCAAAAAGTGTCCCTCCCGGAAGAATCGAAGATTCCTCAGGAGAACGAGAGGACTTCGACCACCAACGAAGACGCTCCTGATGGTTCTTCGATGAATTCTCAGAAAGCCATGGTACCAAAGGACGCTCTCCCTTCTGAGGAGTTCCAATAGGATGTCTTAGATTTGTTGGTTGAGGATGACA
>NW_027467711.1:172500-185000 GCF_046742065.1 Oratosquilla oratoria
ATAGATATGTAGATGATGTTCTTTGCCTGTGGCCATGTACTGAAGACCTGGATGCTTTTCTACAATCTCTGATTAATTTAGTTCCCTCCATTAATTTTACTGTAGAACTAGAAAAAAATAACAAATTGCCCTTTTTAGATTGCCTTATTCACAGAGAAGGTTATGACTTTAAATTTAGTATTTATAGAAAACCGACAAATGTGTTTTCTTATATTCATTATTACTCTGAACACCAAGATAAAGTAAAAAAAAAAATGTATTTTCTTCTATGTTCTTACGTGCCTTGCGGATATGCAGCCCGGAATTCATTGATGAAGAATTTGAGTCTATTGTTAACCTAGGATTAGGATTAAAGTACCTAGAACATTTTTAGATAACGCTCTCTTTGGCGAAAAAAACTTTTCATAGGAATCAACCCCCTCCCCTCTTTGACATTAAGAATCTTTTAGTATTACCTTACAGTAACAATCTTTCTCAAGTTCCTCATCTACTTAAAACATGGGATGTTAAAGTAGCGTTTAATAACCCATGCACTTTTAAGCAATTAATAATTTAAAATTCTCCCGCTGATTCTGATGGATGCATATATAAAATCCCTTGCAGAGATTGTGAAAAGTATTACATTGGACAAACGGGCAAAGAACTATCTACTAGAATTAAACAACATAAATATAGTGTTAGTACAGCACAAGAATCCAATGTTCTATTTGTTCACATGAAAGACTTCAATCATTGTATTAATTGGACTAATGCTTCCACTATCATTTCTTGCAATTCATTTGTCAATAGAAACATAATAGAAAGTAGTATTATAAAAAATTCTGAAGGTTCTACTCTTAATATCAGTAATGGCATTTATAAATTAGATAAATTCATCATTAACAAGATTTGTAATCAGGTTGTATGTGACCAAAATTAATTTGGTGAATTGTGCTGTTCTCTAGATTTCTTTTTCATTGATGACTTTGTGTACCAAGACTTATTCTTATTTCATATGTGACTTTTTGTGCTTCACCGGTTCCTTTCCTAGTGCAATATTTCGTGTCATCTTGTGCTATGCCAGTTCCTTTCCTAGTGTTTAACTTTGTGACATCTCGTACCTTGCCTGTTCCTTTCCTAGTGTATAATCTTGTTATTGTTAAACCTCTTTGTTACACAACTTTTTCTGTATTCCCCTGAAGATGTGAATTACACCAAAGCGCTTGGGAATTACTGTTTTCTTCCGATTTCCTTAGTGGTTACCAGCAAAATTTGTGGATCACGTGTTGTTTATAGTGATCTTTCTGCATATATATATATATATATATATATACATATATATATATATGTATATATACATATATGTATATATATATATATATATATATATATATGTATGTATGTATGTATTTATGTATGCATGTATGTATGTATGTATGTATGTATGTATGTATGTATGTATGTATGTATGTATGTATGTATGTATGCTGATGGCTCAGCGGTAGGTTCGAGTTCTGCATGCGACTATCATAAAAATTATTTTACATATATATATATATATATATACATATATCAGTAGCGACTCCGGCCGTCAGGCTACTCGGGCTTAGCCCGAGTATTAGATATTCTAAATTGAACATGTAATTACAGCCAGTTAGCTCGGGCTCCATTTATTTCGCCTGGCCACTGTTCATATATTTTCCTTCAGCGTCTGGCATTCGTCTACTCTAGGTGGGCTGTGTCAGAATATAAATATTGCTCCTATATATGAGCAGACGTTATCTCGCCCTCATTCAAACGCGCCTGACTCGTCACCCAATGATAGTCGAGCTGCTTCTCGGCTCGGCCAATCAGAGCTTTTCCGGATCCTGCCTCCGCCGCTCGGGCTCAGAGCTTACAGCCTTGTTGTTATCTATAATTGTAAGAATTTAAAAGTAATTCAACTTCAATGTTTCCTTGAAACAACAGATTTCTACAGATGCTTAGGATTTAAATTCCAATGTATGAAAGATCTCAATTCTACAATATTAAAATCGCTTGGCAATTCTAATGACTTAAGGGAAACTTTGTTATCGCCAACAACGAGCCGCAACGGCCTTCTGAATTACTTCTCTCGGTTGAAATATGGGATATAATCAATATTTATTCAAGTAGTAAGCTCGCTGGCTGAGCGGGTTAAGGCGTCGTTACTTGCGGCCAAGTTAGAGGGTATGGCTGTTCGAGTCCTGCCACCGGCAAAGTTTAAATAAGGGCATGATTTATTAAACTCTACGCAACAAAGTCCTGTGCAAGGGGCACCTTCCTAGCCTTCCGGTCGAAGAAGTTTCTGATGTTAAACTATATCATCAGATTTATTTGGTAACCAGTCGGCGCAGCCGGAAGCGTGCTGGTCTCGTTCGTTCCTATTCGCGGGTTCGAATTCCACCCCTTCCTTCAATTCCCGGCATTTACTATTGGTTACCTGCCCCAGTGGTTCCTAAAGCGCATAGACATAGGGCAAAGGTGACGGCTCCGGGAGCAGCTACTCAGTGACTCCTGGCGTAGGCTCCTAATCCTCTTATCTGATAAGGGAGGGCCGTTGGTATAGTAGGACAGTAAAAAAAATGGCCTATTCCTCTCACTACAATGAGGCGTTCTACAAAGATGAATCAAATCCACTGGAGGCAGGTAGAATAAAGAGAAACGTGTCACCGGATATGTAAGTGGAATTTATTGAGGGGGAGGTGGGTTTTCCCTCAATGTCATAAATCCTATAATGACAAAAAAATAAAATCCACAATAGCTATAAAACATGTGGCTGGCATGATAAGGGATCATCAACGTGTGTTTTTTTTTATGAAAAAAAAATCTATATCAATTTTTTTTTTTGGGGGGGGGGGGGGTTCTGTCTACAAAATAGAGAAAATGTGACCAGTCAAAACCTGTATTCTTTTCATTTTTCAAAACATTGGTTGCCTGGAACGAAATAAAAAATCTTATTCCAGTCCAGGTCACCACCACATGTCCTACAGTAACTGCAAAGTATATAAAATCATCATGGGATCACTTGCCACAAACTGACTTTATCAATTTTTCAAAATGGTGGTGACAGCTATTTTGAAAGACGAAAGAAGGATGTCCGACGGATTTTTGGAATACGAAGAATGACCAACACCTCGAACACCATCATTCAGGGCTTCGGCAAAGCCCTTCGAGTGGCTTCGAAGATTGTCCGTGAAGCCTTCCGAATTCTCTGCAGCTGTGGGGCATCAGAAGAAGCCGAAAAGGATAAGAACATTCCTCTGGACTTCGAGGATCTTTGTCCAGTTGACGGACAACGGGAAACCAAAGGAGATTATGAGGAACTCCTGAAACCCGAAGACAAGGAGAACCTCGCAGAAGAATCGAAGATTCCTCAGGAGAACGAGAGGACTTCGACCACCAACGAAGACACTTCTGATGGTTCTTCGATGAATTCTCAGAAAGCCATGGTACCAGAGGACGCTCTCCCTTCTGAGGAATGCCAAGAGGATGTCTTAGCTTTGTTGGTTGAGGATGACGACAAGCAAGACAAAACAACGGTTATGGGACAAAATGCCACATCTGAAGAAGACACTACGACGCTCTCAGAAGCTATTGTGGATCAAAAAGACCCAAAAACAGAGGAAGAAATCGTGCTCTCCACTTCTGGGTCTGTTCAAAAAGTGTCCCTCCCGGAAGAATCGAATATTCCTCAGGAGAACGAGAGGACTTCGACCACCAACGAAGACACTTCTGATGGTTCTTCGATGAATTCTCAGAAAGCCATGGTACCAGAGGACGCTCTCCCTTCTGAAGATTTTCAAGAGGATATCTTAGATTTGTTGGTTAAGGATGACAGCAAGCAAGGCAAAACAACGGTTATGGGACAAAATGCCACTACATCTGAAGAAGACACTACGACGCTCTCAGAAGCTATTGTCGATCAAAAAGACCCAAAAGCAAAGGAAGAAATCGTCACTTCCCCCTCCACTTCTGGGTCTGTTGTAAAAGTGTCCCAAAATGCGCACAACTACAAAATTCCTCTTCAGATTGACAACTGGATCAATGTGTCCACACACAAGGAGAGACGGACTCGAAAGTAAAAAATGTAATTGGCAGAAGTAATAAAAGAAGAGGCACACACACACACACACACACACACACACACACACCACACACCACACACCACACACCACACACACACCACACGCACACGCACGCACACACGCGCGCACACACACACACACACGCACGCGCACGCACGCACACACACACACACACACACACACACACACACACACACACACACACACACACACACACACACACACCTATCAGATTTAGCCGAGTTGGATCTTTGATAAATATATCGCGTGTGGTCGATGGATTGTGTGTGGTTGCCTCCTTCGATGGTTTGCAGATTCCGGTGAGGTTGCCGGGTGTCGGATGTGGTGCTGGAGGTAGCGGGTTTCGTGCTGGAGGTAGCATACACCAGGAGGCGCTGAGTAGCTGCGGCCGAAGCCGTCACCTTTGCCCTATGATGCTCTTGGATGGTTGGATCCGGTAACAGTCAATGCTAGGAATCGGAGAGGAGCGCGGGATTCGAACCCAGAACTAAGTCAATGACGTCAAAGCCCCGGTGGGAAACAAAAGAGAAACGAGGGAAGAGATTTTGAGAAGACGAGAAGGAGAATTAGGAAGCAGAGAACGAGATTGTCAAATAGAGAGGGAAGATGAGGGAGAGGAGGAGGAGGAGGAAGAGACGACCCTCAAGCAGGTGGAAAAGACGAAGACGACGATGTCACCCATCCCTCCGTCCGAGATAACGGTTTTTTGTCTTTAAGCCTGAAGGAACAGCGTTCGTTGTAACGGGGTCTGACGGCGTGACTGTTAGGGATGGTGTTGTACCGGGATTGGGCAGGATCACCGGTGTTGCTAACCTAACCCTCCCTCAGCTGAATAAAACTGAATGGAGGATGCCAGGATATAATCCGCTGGAGTTTCACGCGGACATTGAAGTGTAGAATTCATCCCAGCTCGTTGAGGATCCAGTCGTTTTAATGTGGCTGATCCCAAGGCGACGAAATAATTCACGTCTGTCTTTTGTAAACTTCAGATCGATAATCCATTTCATTGTCGAGTTTGTCCATTCTAATGAATAAAATCGTCTGACGACGATAACATAAGAATGAGGGGATTGCAAGAGACCATAAGGCCTACACTAGGCAGTTCCATCTCCCTTATTACCTGTTGTATATCATCCATAATGTTATCTCATCTTATCTTAAAACAACCTATTGTTTCTGCGATCGCTACAGGGTTACTAAGTCTAAAAAATTGGAGGGTGTCTGAGAGTATCTGAGGGTGGGTGTGGGTATACATTTTCGTTCACTCAGTACCACCAAGCCGAGACGTGCTTACCGAAGTTACCACTCTCTGAGTGTTATGGTATAGCTTATCGAGTTATCGGTTAACGAAGCTATACCGGTAGCAGAATTTTTGTCGGTAAGCTATCATTAAGTTTGTTGCCGATAGTAGCTGCCCACCACTACCCTCCATTCACTCACTCGCGCGGTAGATACTAGATAGCATACTATAGTAGCACCAATTTAAGTATGACCTTTTCCCTTTACAATGACATAACAATAAAAACAATATGTAAAATAGAACCAGAGATATAGCTTATTAAAGGACAAAAACATTGATTTTTCGAACTCGACTCGAACTTGTGACGTCACTACTACCTCACGAGTCTTTTACCGGTAAACAGTCGGTAATTTCGGTACCTGTAGTGTTGTTCACCAATAATTTCGATATTGAAATTAGCGGTATTTGCCCAGCACTAGTGTGTGACATCTGTGGACGTGTATGTGCCGCCCGCATTGGACCCATCAACGCTGAATTTCTTTCATCTTTCAACTCCTTCGCATGGAGTGACGTCATCGTCGAAATCGACGGACAGCTTTATGCATGCATGCATGTATGTATGTATGTATGTATGTATGTATGTATGTATGTATGTATGTATGTATGTATGTATGTATGTATGTATGTATGTATGTATGTATGCATTTATGTATGTGTGTATGTATATATGTATGTATGTATGCATCTATGTATGTATGTATGTATGTATGTATGTATGTATGTTGTAACGTAATATTAGATATTACGTCATATGTGTAATTATGTTATAGAATTGTGTTCCTTTGTATTACATAACTATGTTCATATTTCTTGTCTATGTATGTATTGTAACAATGTTAAGCAGTAACGCCCGTCCACTATATGTAATCTTGCCTACGTGCGGAGAAAGGTGCGCACTCTTGTAGAACAAACAGACAAGCGAAATCCTGAATAGTTCGGAGCGCACAGATTTGACAGTTACTAAATAAGTAGATTGTTCAAGCGAGTCGAGGGTCTTAAAACTACCCATGTTGACGTGTGTTAACTTACCCTCCTCCCCCCCTTTCGCTCACCCGCACCCTTAACCGGAAGTATCCCGCTTCCGGTCCAATGGTATATAAGCGGTGGAAATCGCTCACACCTTGTCATTTTCTCGCATATCGATCTCTTGATAAAAACGGGAAGTTTAGACTCATGAGACGATTGGTGTGAAGTGATCACCCCTTTTTGCCTACATTACGTGTCTGATATACATTGCATTACTTTATACTTATATTTGTACTTATTACTTATTTTGATGCATGTTCCTGATCTCTTTGTACTTAGATAGTACCATATTGTATACGTATCTTGTGTTTCTTATTTGAACGATAATTTCCATATTCTTATAATCGTGTAACGGTCCCATTGACTCTACTGCCCATTCTCTTTTGTGTTGATTGCCTGTAAATATTTTCCATATTAATAATTTCGTTTACTAGTTTTATCGCTAGTTTAATATTCCTTTCCTGGAATCTTCTTTGTTACCTTTACTTCTAGTCTTACGAATTATCTAGGCGCTGACCAGATAGTTCAGTCCTACAGTGGCTTCTAAAAGTGAGCTGGTTCTTAAGCACTTATCCGTTATACGTAACGTCTCTTCACTAACCAGCCCGTCCCGTAACAAAGTGGCGACCCTTGCCAAGGATATTTTATCAGGTATTTAACACATTCTTTTAGAGATGGATGATATAATTCAAGAATTCGTTCAAAATCCCAAGGTAAGTTTCTTAAAGAAACAAACTAAAGACACTTTGATAGAAATAGGCAAGCACTTTGGAGTAGACATTGATACAAGTTTGCGAAAAAAAAATTACTTCAGGAACTCGTTGAAAATCTGATCGAAGATGAGATCTTATCTCCAGAAGAGATTACAGCTATACAAATTCCTTCAAACAGGTTAGAAATAGAGGCACGACTAACCGAACTTAAGATTAAGGAGATTGAATTAAAGGTCAGGAGAGTAGAAATTGAGGAGGAAGCTAAACTAAAACAAATGCAAATTGAGGCAGAATTTAAAGCTAAAGAGGAGGAAACTAAACTGAAACAAATGCAAATTGAGGCAGAATTTAAAGCTAGAGAAGAGGAAGCTAAAGTGAAACAAATAGAAAGAGAGAACGAAACTAAAGTCAAATTGGCAGAGTTAGAATTAAAGAAGGCAGAAGTAGAAGCTAGGATTGTTGATAGACAACCCGTAGTTCAGGAAGGTCATATAGATATTTCCAAGTATGTAAAACTTTTACCCAAATTTTCAGAAGGAGAGCCAGAAATTTTCTTTCTTCAGTGGGAAAAATTGGCGCAACAGTTACAAATCCCTAAAGAAAATTGGCCATTAATCATTCAAACACAATTTAAGGGTAAGGCTCAGCAAATTTATACTTCTCTTTCAGAAGCAGAAAGCGAGTATGAAAATATGAAAGCTTGTATTTTAAAAACTTATGAACTAATACCAGAGGCCTATAGACAGAAATTCCGTAATTATAGGAAGACACCTCAGTTAACATACGTAGAATATGCGGCTCAACAAGAGAGGTTATTCAATAGGTGGTGTTTGGCTAGTGAAACGGACACCTTAGATAGACTTAAACAGTTGATTTTATTGGAGCAGTTTAAGAATACCTTAGAGACAGATCTTAGGATTTTTATAGATGATCATGTTCCCGAAACTTTAACTAAAGCTGCTGTATTGGCTGATGAGTTCACACTAAATCATAAACCTAAGTCAAGACAAATGGAATCCCAAAAGTCAAAGTCATATATTCCAGATTCAACAAAATACTCTGATCCTTGGTCCCCAAAGAAACGCTTTGAAAATCAGTCTAGCCCATCACATTTCAGTTACAGGTTTGATTTCAATCAATATCCTCCAAACCAACCTTGGCAAAGAATGGAAAGGTTTAAGACTAATCCCCCTGTAACTTGTTCATATTGTAAACAGGCTGGCCATCACATTTCTAATTGCAGAAAGAGACTGACTCCCTCATTCTCCAATAAGACACCAACTCTTGTAAGTAATATAAAATCAGACGATTCAAAATCCTCTATTCAGGATACACTACCAAAGAAGCCGGTATTGTCAAGTAATGTAGAACCCCCCCCCCATCAGATCATGATCCTTGTTTCAAACCATTTGTATCTTCAGGAACTATATCTCATAGTAGTAGTTCACAACAATATCCTATTTCCATACTCCGAGACACAGGATCAAAGCAAAGTCTGATTCTAAATTCTGTCTTGCATAATCTGGGTGAGTCATATACAGGTTATGATATGTTGATAGAAGGAGTTGGAGGAATTGTAAAATGGCCATTACATAATGTTTTCTTGCGGTCTGATTTAACAACCGGAATGGTTAAAGTAGCAGTAGTAGACTCTCTTCCCATAGTAGGAATATCCTTATTGTTGGCCAATGACATCGCTGGAAGCAAAGTCATTTCTCCTTTAATAACAAATAACCCTAAGACCTCAGTAGAACCTTCAGATAACTTACAGTTGTTTCCCGCTTGTGCTGTAACCAGATCTCAGTACAAGAAATCTGAAGAGGAGACCTATAATTTAGAATCCCTATTCTCCCAAACTGACCCATCTTCTTCTTCACCAGTTTCTCTATCTAGAGCAGAATTAATCAAAGAACAGAAGTCAGATCCTTCTCTTAAAAATTTGTACGAGATTGTTTCATCTCCAGAAGAAGTTGAAAATATGTCACGAGGTTTCTATATAGAAAACGGAGTCCTAATGCGAAAATGGAGAGCATCCACCGCAACCGCTGATCAGCCATGGCAAGTAAGGAATCAAATAGTCCTCCCTCTTGGTTTCAGGAATAATGTTCTAAGATTGGCTCATGATACTCCCTTAGCAGGTCACTTAGGGGTAAGAAAGACCTTGTTCAACATAACCCAACATTTCCATTGGCCCACGGTTGTCAAAGATGTTGCCCAATATTGTAAAACATGTCATACATGTCAACTTGTAGGTAAGCCCAACCAGAAAATTGTAGAAGCTCCACTCCATCCCAATCCTGTAATGGAAGAGCCATTTAAAAAAGTTCTTATTGACTGTGTAGGACCTTTACCTCCTTCAAGTAAAGGAAATCAGTACATTCTCACAATCATGTGTATGAGCACTCGTTTTCCAGAAGCAATTCCTTTAAAATATATTAAAGCTCAAAACATAATCAGAGAAATGTTGAAATATTTCACTATGGTAGGATTTCCCAAGAACATTCAAAGTGGTCAAGGAAGTAATTTTCTTTCCAACAAGTTTAGAGAAACTCTTGTAACACTAGGTATAAATCATGTAACTTCCTCCGCCTATCATCCTCAATCACAAGGTGCTCTAGAGCGCTTTCACCAAACGCTCAAGACAATGTTAAGAATCTTCTGTGCTGAGAACACTCAAAATTGGGAAGACGGACTCCCCTTTTTGTTGTTCGCCACCCGAACAACAATTCAAGAAAGCCTTGGATTCAGCCCGTCAGAATTAGTCTTCGGTCATGAAGTCCGTGGTCCCCTAAAGATACTTCATGAACAATGGATGAAAGAAGAACCACCAGTTCCTTCTTTGAAATACGTGTCCCAGGTCACCGAGAAGTTGTTAGAAGCTTGGAAGTTGGCAAGAGAGAACTTGACGAATGCTCAACGAGTAGTGAAAGGTCGGTATGATAAAAATTCTAAACTTAGAACTTTCTCTCCAGGAGATCAAGTGTTACTTTATCTTCCCATACCAGGAGATCCATTGCAGGCTAAATACAAAGGACCCTATGAAGTCTTGTCCAGAGCCAGTGATCTCAACTACATAATCAAAACTCCAGACAGAAGAAAGAGTTCCCGTCTCTGTCACATAAATACCTTAAAACCTTATCATTCCAGAGATCCAATTTGCAGCTCTACCACAATAGAATCGGAAGAGCCTCCTGATAACCTGCCTAATCCTCCTGAGATTCCCTTGGAAAACTCTCAGATACTACAAAATCTTCAGATAAAAGTAGGACACTTATCTGAGAAACAAGGTAAAGACATTCTTTCTCTCTTAAGAAGTTTTCCAAAATTATTTCTAGATTCCCCAAGATTCACTTCTTTGATAGAACATGAAATAATTCTAGACTCGCCAAGAGCTATCAAACAAGCCCCTTATAGAGTCAATCCAAAAAAGAAGGAGTTCATAAAAGCAGAAATAAACACTCTGCTTCAACAGGGAATAATTGAACCCTCCAGTAGTCCTTGGGCATCTCCTTGCATTCTTGTCCCTAAATCTGACAATTCTTATCGCCTGTGCATTGACTACAGGAAAATCAATGCCCATACTAAGGCCGATGCTTTTCCTATCCCTAGGATAGATGATATCATAGACAGTCTAGAAACTGCCAAGTATGTATCCAAGTTGGATATGTTAAGGGGATACTATCAAATCCCTGTACACCCTCGCTCAAGAGAAGTTACCGCTTTCATTACGGAAGAGGGATTGTTCCAATTCAGAGCAATGCCATTTGGGCTTAAAAATGCCCCTACCACTTACCAAAGAATGATAAGTAATCTTGTTGCAGGATTGCCAGGAGTAAAAACTTATCTAGATGATGTGATAATATTTAGTCAGTCTTGGACAGAACACATTGAACACCTAAATAATTTCTTTTATAGAGCAGACCAAGCAAACCTTACCATCAATTTGTCCAAATGTGATTTCGGACATACACAGGTCCCCTATTTGGGATTTAAAGTTGGAAATTCCCAAGTGTTTCCAATAGACGCCAAGATAAAAGCCATCAATGATGTACCAACACCCACTAATCGTAGAGAGGTACGTCGATTCCTTGGAATGAGTGGCTATTATCGCCGTTTTTGTCCAAATTTTTCAGATGTAGCAGAACCATTGACTGACCTGTTGAGAAAAGACCACGACTTCGTGTGGACACCTACCTGTGAGACGGCCTTCAAAAACCTGAAGTCCCTTCTCACTAACGCACCAGTTCTAAGGGCACCCGATTTCCAACGACCTCTTTCTTCTGCAAGTCGACGCTAGCGACACCGGTATCGGTGCCGCCCTCTTGCAAGAACACAATGAAGTTCTTCACGCTATCGCCTACTACAGCAAGAAGCTGTCCCCTGCGCAGAAGAACTACTCAACAATTGAGAAGGAGACGCTCGCTTTGGTCCAGGCCCTTATCCACTTCGAAGTCTACCTGGGTTCCTCAACTACCATTCAAGTATATTCGGATCACAACCCCTTAAAGTTCCTACAGACTATGAAAAACAAGAATCCGAGACTTACACGTTGGAGTTTATTTCTCCAACCCTTTAATCTAACAATTCATCACATTAAAGGCGTCTTTGATGTTTTAGCCGACGTCCTTTCTAGAACATAGCTTTTCAACAGAAAGTGAAAAGCTTTCCCAAACGGTGGAGGAGTAACGTAATATTAGATATTATGTCATATGTGTAATTATGTTATAGAATTGTGTTCCTTTGTATTACATAACTATGTTCATATTTCTTGTCTATGTATGTATTGTAACAATGTTAAGCAGTAACGCCCGTCCACTATATGTAATCTTGCCTACGTGCGGAGAAAGGTGCGCACTCTTGTAGAACAAACAGACAAGCGAAATCCTGAATAGTTCGGAGCGCACAGATTTGACAGTTACTAAATAAGTAGATTGTTCAAGCGAGTCGAGGGTCTTAAAACTACCCATGTTGACGTGTGTTAACTTACCCTCCTCCCCCCCTTTCGCTCACCCGCACCCTTAACCGGAAGTATCCCGCTTCCGGTCCAATGGTATATAAGCGGTGGAAATCGCTCACACCTTGTCATTTTCTCGCATATCGATCTCTTGATAAAAACGGGAAGTTTAGACTCATGAGACGATTGGTGTGAAGTGATCACCCCTTTTTGCCTACATTACGTGTCTGATATACATTGCATTACTTTATACTTATATTTGTACTTATTACTTATTTTGATGCATGTTCCTGATCTCTTTGTACTTAGATAGTACCATATTGTATACGTATCTTGTGTTTCTTATTTGAACGATAATTTCCATATTCTTATAATCGTGTAACGGTCCCATTGACCCTACT
>NW_027467711.1:192500-220000 GCF_046742065.1 Oratosquilla oratoria
TTCGTTAAAACCAGTCTGTTGGTAAACCAGTTCTTGTCTATTTCCTTCTTAAACTAAAATGTGTCCAATTCATACCCACCACTACGAGTCCTGCCCTGATATCTTAATTGATATGATGACCGAAAGCCTGATAAAGGAGACTTCAGTAGTACCTAGATATCAGCTTCCAAGACACGCCCCTCGTCAAGGATGTAGATTCCTAGGACCGTTTGAGATTATACATGAGATGAAGAAGTATAGTGCCCTGCGAAACTATGCGGGACTGTAAAATGACGGTATCAGGACAACTGCCCCCGGGACAATTGCCCCCCGACAACTGCCCCCGGGACAATTGCCCCCGTAGGACAACTGCCCCCGACAACTACCCCCTGGACATTTGTCCCGACAACTACCCCGACAATTGCCCTGGAATTTGTTGCCAATTACGTAATAACTCTTTCAGAAGTTAAACAATGAATAGTGTACAATTGGTAAAATAACTAGGGTACAATCTTAAAAGTACCGTCTCCAAACCAATTATCTGATTTCTCCAGTAGGCTAATGTTTGTTGATGTTGAAAATTAAAGGAGACGCTGCCCAACCAATCCACTATCATAAAGAAGAAAATCTTCACCATTAGACGTTTTCTTGTACTCGGAAGGAATGACCATGTCTGCTAGGTTTGATGGGATGGGATGAGGAGCACCAGCAGCTTGTTTGTAGCGCCTTATTGCACGACGAATATGCCTCACAGGTGGTAGTTGAGTTGCAGCACCACTTGATATCGACTCAACTGTTTGGGAAATTATTTGCTGTGCAGTCTCTTCGGTAGCAATAGATTTAGCCTTTATTCCCTGTTGTACTAACAAGACTTCACGGCGGGGTTGGTCAACAGCATGGGTGTGATCATTTACATGGCCAACTACTTGGTTTTCACAAACTTTTACTTTGGCTTTGCAGTTATTATGGCGACGTTTTTCACATTCACAAGATGTAACATTATTTGCCAATTCCTTCTGCTTCACATAGATGTATCCTTCATAAATAAGCTTCATTTTTCCTCGTTCACTTCGGACGAACTCCATAATGGGTGATGTCACTTCTTATATTTCTGAATAGACACTGGATCCTTCTTTCTTTTTAAGCCTATATATATGCAATTGACCGATTACCTAATTAGGAAGTAGCTACATAAATGGTAATTAATTCAGGAAATAGCAACAATTATTTCTTAAATGACCGATTATGTAATCGTTACTTAATTAGGCAGTTACTAAAAAGTAATTACGTAAATGGCAATAAATTCCAGGGCAATTGTCCTATACTATAACTTGTACGACCGATTACCTAATTAGGAAGTAGCTACATAAATGGTAATAAATTCAGGAAATAGCAACAATTATTTCTTAAATGACCGATTATGTAATCGTTACTTAATTAGGCAATTACTAAAAATTAATTACGTAAATGGCAATAAATTCCAGGGCAATTGTCCAGGGGGTAGTTGTCCGGGGGCAGTTGTCCTACGGGGGCAATTGTCCCGGGGGCAGTTGTCGGGGGGCAATTGCCCCGGGGGAAGTTGTCCTAGAACCGTAAAATGACATAATTGAAACAGGGAGAGTTCCAAAAATGCTAAATGCATAGTCGTTAGATGGTAATTTGTGTTTCAGAGTGTGGGGTGATCTAATAGAGGTGTTCAATTGGATCATAGGCTTTTACAAGGGTGATGCAAACAAAGTCATCATATTAAATAACATGGCAGGACTCGCAGTAATGGATTTAAAATGGACAAATTTAGATTTAAGAAGGAAATAGGCAAGAATTGGTTTACTAATAGGGTAGTCAACGAATGGAATAGACTTAGTAACCATGTAGTGAGCGCTGAAACTATCAGTTGTTTTAAAAAAAACGGTTAGGCAACTTTATGGATGGGGATGACAGGTGGTGATGGATATGGAGCTGCCTAGTGTAGGCCTTATGGTCTCTTGCAGTCTCCTCCTTCATTCTTATGTTATTCTTGTGTTCACAGAAGCTCCTCGGGAGAGATCGTAAGATGAATGAATGTTTGGGCCTTGAGAGAAAACGAGAATTAGATATCAGCCACGACAGTTTGTCTATAAGATGTGGCATGAAGGACATACATCCGTATCTACCTAATTGCAGTATACAAGAAAGGAGCAACACTCGTGGGGTCTCGTCACTTACTCTCCAATTTTTCATACCTAGGTTCAAAATCATGTATGGTTCCAACTTGGTCTATATCATTAATTTCCAATTATCATATCTAGATTCAAACTCATGCATTGTTCCAATTTGGGTTGTTTTTACCTTTCAAGTTATTCAAAGTATTCTTTTATCTATATCAGTAGTTCCCAGACTGGGGAATAAATTACCCCCTGGGGGTAATTTAACAAAATTTCGGGAGTAATGGAGGGGTGACAAAAAAAATAATAATAATAATAATAAGAATTCTGAAAATCAAGAAGCCAAGAATTCCTCAGTTAACCTTCATTCATGCAGTTCTTGACATTTTTGGCAATAGTCATTAGAGATGCACATTGTTCAAATACAATAAATAAACGAAAATATCTCGTGTTTTAATTTAGCCATATATATCAATGTTGACAACATTTTGTGAAAGGGGTAACATACTTAATGTGGCGTGATAAACCGGGTATCAAACAGAAAAAGTTTAGGAACCATTGATCTATATGGACAACTGTATTTCATCACATTCTTTAGACACGTAGTCTTCCTTAATTTGTCCTCATGACCTCTTAAAGCCCTCCATCGCTAATCAAGAGATCTCACCTGTCAGTGTAGTTTGTCTTCTTCAGCGATATGAATACAACAATCATATTACAAAGGATTACAAAGGCGGAGCATGCCGACAGGAGAACTTTTGGTCCATATCTAGGTCGAATGCGAAAAAATCATAATAATAAAATAATAAATAAAAACTATAATAGTGTAAATAACAAATAAAAAACATAAATAAATGCATAGGTATAGTTAAATAACAAACAAACAGGTAAATAGTAAATAATAATAAATTGACATATAACTAATAATAAATGAAAATCAGACAGACAAATGATAACAAAACAAAAACAAATAATATGAAATAAATTATAATCATTTCAGCATCTTGCTTCGAACTGAACTACATTGCACTACCTGTGCAGGAAGTTTATTCCATTCATTAACTACATGGTTGGCAAAGTTGTTTCTACCTACTTCCAAATTGAATTTATTTCCGGACAGTTTGAGACCATTGTTTCTTGTCTGATTCTCACTCAATGTGAACATTTTGTCACTTTTGATGTTGTAAATTCCCTTTAAAATCTTAAAGACCTGTATCAAGTCACCTCTGAGTCTACGCTTTTTGAGGGAAAACAGATTCATATGTTTTAGTCGATTTTCGTATGATTTATTTTTGATATTTGGAATCAGTTTTGTGGCTCACCGTTGTACTTTTTCTAGTCTGTCAATGTCTTTAATGAGATTCGGTGACCATACGGAAACAGCATATTCCAAATGTGGACGAACTAACAATTTATATAGCTTGTTAATGAGTGATGGACTTTTGAAATCAAAAGATCGCGCAATCAGTCCTAGAATCTTATCTGCTTTCTCAGAGGCTGAAATACACTGCTTGGATGATTTGAGGTCGTTACTGATAATTACGCCGAGATCTTTTCTACTATCCACTTTTGTTAACGAATTTCCAAATAACTCCTCGTTTGCTTTATCTCACTGGCTGGGGACCAGCTTATTTGCTGCCATTTGCATTTTCTCGATTTTGTTTATATCCTTTATTTTGTGCGGGGACTATGTCATTGATGTATATTTTAGTCTTGAATATATCAGGGTTTCTATGCGTTTTCTTATCATTTCTTCATCCATATAGTGAAAAGCCGTTTCAATCTTCTGCAGCAGTCCATATATCCCTCCCACAATCCCACTGATATATCTCTCAGGTGACAGGTTGTATTATATTACCCCTCCCAAATCTTTCTTCAATTTTGATTTTGAAATGAACTTGCTTCCCAAGGTTTTTTGCAGTTATTGTTCATTTCCAGTAATTTGTATTTTTTTGTATTGAAATTAATTTCCCTTTCTTGTCTCCGTACAAATTTGGTGGCTAGATATTTTTGCGATAGCTTACGGTTCTTCTCGTTTTTCACTTTTTTCATACTGTACCATCCATCATGTGCTACCACTGAACCCTGTGGAACTCCGCTGGTCACTGTTCTATATTTTGTCATTTTATTCTTTACTACCGTTTTCATATGCCTTCCCCTCAAAATATCTTATATTATTTTGAGAAGTTTGCCTCTTAGTCCTCCATTAAGCTCCAACCTCAACATAAGACGATTGTGAGGTACTTTATTGAGCTGCTGGGAATTTTGGGAATGATGTAAAAAAAGAGAAGAAGAAATAGGAGAAGGGAGGGGAAGGGGGATGAGTGTGAAGAGGAGGGAAGGAAGAAGAAAAGAGAGGAGATGAGAGATAGAAAAGATAGTGGAGAACAGGAAGTAGAGGAAGATAATGTAAAAGAAAGGGAAGAAAGAGGGGAAAGATGACAGAAAAAGGAAGGGAATGGAATATTTACTTTTTTCTCAACTTTGTTACTGATGACTGCCATTTGTCTTAGCCATCTGAACATATAGGCTGAAACCAATAGTTTCGGCCATGCTTAAGATCCTACCGGAGTCAATTCCTATATATATTTTTTTTCAATAAGAATAATATCCCACTTCCTTAGCCCACGAATAAATCAAAGATCATGTATAAAATAATTAGAGTAGCTTGGACAAATCAAATGCATCAAAAATTGTATCTAAAATTACCAAAATCGTTTGACACTAGCCAGGACAAATTCCTGGCGTTAAAACAAGATCGTCTTTTGTTTCGATTGACTCGCTTCACTCAAGTCCTCCTCTTTTGTACGTCATTGGCAGTTGCCAAGAAGTCTATCAAGATAAACGCCACAAGTGAGGACGGAGGAAGCCTTTATTAGATAAAGACTGAGACAAAAGAAACGTCATACTAATAAAGGGCTCCATCCTCAATTGTGGTGTCCCTTTATGACTATCATTTATTTTATATTATTTGTTTATTTATTTTGTTATTATTTGTCCGTTTGTTTATTATTATTTGTTTGATTTTCATTTATTATAAGTTATGTCAATTTATCATTATTTACTATTTATCTGTTTATTATCCAACTATTCCTATGCATTCATTTATTCTATTATTATTTACATTATTATTGTTTTTATTTATTCATTTATTTGTTTATCATTATTATGATTTTTTCCGTATCCGACCTAGATATGGTCCAAAAGGTCTCTTGTCGGCATGCTCCGCCTTTGTAATCCTTTGTTTTGTTTTTCGGACTCCCCTTTACTTTCCGAAGAACTCCAGCTTTTCCGCCGCAATATTGCATTTGTTTCTTTACTCTTGCTTTTTTTTACTGAACTCAGTCGCAGCGTCCTCAAGTGACCACACAAGAAAATATTTTCTTAAACCTCTCATCCTTTGCTTCTGTACAATTATCTTCTCCAAGAGTCAAGCAGTGTGCTCTACCTCACAGTAATTTCAATATAAAACTCTAAAAAAATCATCTCTCGGTGATGCTTCTAGACACTTCTATGACTTGGACTCTATCGAAAGGGAAATTTCAAGACACTTCCCGGACGTTTGACCTGACTTGGTTCTTCGATCTCCGGAGTGACCTTCTTCTTCTTGCATTGCTTCTGACCCGGCCATTGGGCGGGCACCAGGGATGTCCCTTTATCTACCAAGAGCAAAGATTTAAGGGACAACAAATGGGTGTGGGCAAAGGGTGGGTGGATGCCTTGGATGGCCACCCCCTTATAAAGGGGAAAAGAACATTTGGTATGCGTATATTTGTATGTATGTATGTAAGTATGTATGTATGTATGTATGTATGTATGTATGTATGTATGTATGTATGTATGTATGTATGTATGTATGTATGTATGTATGTATGTATGTATGTATGTATGTACGTATGTATGTATGTATGTATGTATGTATGTATGTATGTATGTATGTATGTATGTATGTATGTATGTATGTATGTATGTATGTATGTATATATGCATGTATGTAATATATATATATATATATATATATATATATATCACACACACACACACACACACACGCACGCACGCACGCACACACATGCACACAAACACATACATACAAACATACATACATATATATATTTTTATTTTTATTTTTCTTCTTTTTTATTTTCTTCTCTTTCTCCCCCCCCCTTTTTTTGGAAGGGGGGTGGGAGCTTTCTACCGCTCCTTGAAAAGTGTACATAAAGAATGAGCCACGTACACAGAGACAGAGTTTCTCTGACTTAGGCTGACCAGAAGGGGAAAGGGCTTACACTTGTCCCGATCAATTAAGATTCGTCTGAGGAGGCTAGCGGCCACATCTGCACCTGGCTGAGCTGCGCAGAAACATCAATGAGAGGAAATTTCTCGTCTCTTCTCCATCACTTTCAATACAGTGGCTCCCCTTCACAGATCCTATTCAGGGTTATAGTAGACGGTTCCAAACGGCTATAAGGGCCAGACTTGGGAGGAAATGGGGCTATGGTCCCTCGCTTGCCCTATTTCCCCCCATTCCATCGCATCTGTCGCCCTCTCTTTGCTTCTTGATAGAATCGTCTCCTGAAACTTGGAACTCTGTAAATGACGTCACCGAAGAGAAGAGGTCACAGGATCGAGGTCAGCGGTGCATTGGGATGCGTCAAGCTGAGGGTATGCCAGCGAGAGACGTTGAGACTAAATAAGTTATGGGAAGTATGATAGCCATGAAATACAAAATTACGTTCACACACGCACGTATGGACCTTGACACAGACGACGTATATGTAAACACGCACACACATTCACATACACACACACATGACTCGGTGGCATGGTTGGTAGACTACTAGACTGCCAGTACGGTGGTGCCGGTGGTACCTGGTTCGAATCCTACCCAGGGCTGAAATTATTTCAATATCGCTGCGCTTCGAGTGGTTACTCCGACTCTCGTGGGCGGGGAGTTGGGTGTGTGTGTGCGTGTAAGATCATAGCATTACCCATTGATCGGTCATACGAGCTCTGAGTTCTCTTCCGGGAGGTAAATAGCTGTCGATCACGAGTCCAACACGGGATCCAAAGACCAAGGTGAAACCAAGGTGAATCACACACACACACACACATACACACACACACACACACACACACACACACACACACACACACACACACACACACACACACACACACACAAAATCAATCGTTAATTACATATATAATATATATACATATATATATATATATATATATATATATATATATATATATATATATATATATATATATCTTGATAGCGTATTGGTTTACGTCAATGTAACTTTGTTACGGGTTAGCTGGGTTCGAATCCTCGGCTCGTCCACGTTTCAATTTCCAACGGATGCTTTCTTCGACTCTCAGTCTCGTTTGCGATGGTATGGAATTAAAAGTGATATGTGGTTGAAAAAGATATTAATTGATCACTGGGAATCATTCAGTGTGTATGTATGTATATATATATATATATATATATATATATACATATATATATATGTTTGATTGAATACGACAGCATTCTAGAAGTTGTTAATTTTCTTTCTTGTGTTTTCTATTTTTCTAATTATATTCTTCCCTTGGATAGGGTGGGCATAAACCAATTCCTTATAATTCTCCATTATATTACACGACGTTTCGTCTCTAAAAAGACATCTTCTGGTATTTCTGTTTAAGATACAATAAATATTTATGATACTACAAGTTTGAATTACATTAATGGTTGGACATATACAAGATTATATTTAGAAATCAAACCTTAGAATTACAGTTAAGTTTAACATATTAAAATTACATTTTAATTTTAACAAAAATAATAACTACTACATGCCTTATAGGTGAAATGTTTAAATGTCTGGTGGCTACATCTTGACCCTGCGTGTCCTTCGCTTAGGAAGGTGTGAGGTGATTAGCAGATTACCCGTGGCCTCTGGCCTTTTAAATGGTCCCGTGACCTGAATGAGGAGAGGGGTTGTGTGGAGGGGGAGGAGGAGGAGGTGGAGGAGGGAGAGGTGAAGGGGGGGTGGAGTCGGGTTGTGCTGAGGGGGAGGAGGAGGAAGAGGCGAAGGAGTGCATCTTATGACTGTACAGAGGTATATTAGATGTTAGGTCGCATTGCAAATTGATGGAGGGGGCTTTATCTCTAATGTACATGGCCTCTAGAAGCTTTTTGGAGTTGTTATGGTGGCCTATGATTTTGGTATGTTTAGATATTAAATCCCTTGTGATTCCAATGTTGTGGTATTTCTTTAGATGTTCTTTTATCGCCCCTGTTTGCTGATGGTACGTTAATCTTCTGCCTAACGTGCATTGTGTATGACCAATGTAACTAATTGGAAGTACAATGTCTTCCTCAGGACAAGTGAATTCATATATTACATTGGTCCTTTGCAATGCCTCCGGTTTGAACATGTTATTTTTCATAACTAGTGAAGATGTTTTTGGATTTTTATTGTATATGATGACCTTAATTTCATCATCCTTTTTTACGGGGTGGCAATTTTTCTTTATTATGAACACTATTTTTCAATTGTGAATGGGTTTATCATCTTTTCAAAGATGATAGCAATTAATTTGCAAAACTCACTAATTTAGAGTTAAAAGTTATTGTTAAGTGTCTCTTCTAGCTTATTCATATATTATTTTTCAACACACTTCATTTTCAAAGACAGTCTTATTACTTTAGAAATTATCACAATACTCATGTGTATACTCATGTGAGAGGTCCTTAAGGTTCCAAGTTTGACCACAGCAGATCCTAGGTCTCCATGTATCTGCTTGACACCAAGTTCCAGTTGTTTAGGTTTCCCATCCCAAGTACATACAAATGGTCAAAGCAATACTATCTGTAAAATACATCAAGATTAATATTCAATTCATCAAGAATAGTATGATAATATTCTCTATACTCTTCAGGGTTCTCAACATTGATACATAGGGTATCACTACAATCATCCTCATAGATCTGCAAACTTATTTTCCTCATATCATCTAAATGTCCTATCAATTCTTCTCTTGTTTCTAAATGTTTAAGTCTAAATTTGTTCCCACCTGCAGAATCAATTACCCTATATGGACCAGTGTACCTTGGTGAAAGTTTATTATTGGGTGAAGTTAGTTCGACCATTACTAAATCTCCAGTTTTCAATTCTAGTTTATGAGCTATTTTGTGTTGTTGTTTTTTTCATCTCTTGTGAATACACCTGCATATGTTCCCTAACTCTTTGGTGAATACTGTGAAAAGTATTTATCCTATTTGATATATAATCATCAATATTATATATGGGTTTCTGGTCTGCAGTCAACATTTCATATGGCAGAGTTTTGTCCTCTCCAAAAATTATAAAATGAGGTGTATCACCTGTTGCTACATTAATTTGATTGTTCAGAGTACACTTAACACAAGGAATCCAAGTATCCCAAGTTACACTATGAGGACTTATCAGAGTTCTAAGACATATGATTATTTTTTTTATTTAACCTTTCTACTACTCCATTACTTTGGGGATGATTGACTGATATATTGACTTTCTTTATATGGAATACCCTACATAAATTTTCCAAGATTTTGTTATTAAATTCTGTCCCATTATCTAAAACTAAGATATTAGGTGTAGTAAAATTACAGATTATCTGATCATAGATTACTGAAGCAATAGTTTCAGCTTTCTTATTGACTATGGGTTGTAATATACAGAATCTTGAAAAATAATCAATAGCAACAAATAAATATTTATATCCATTCTCAGACATAGGTAATTCCAATGTGTCAATGTGAACTCTTTCCCAAGGTTTCTGTGGAATGGGATAGGTGAGTATAGGAGCAGGTTTTGGTGTATTTCCTTTCACCTTAACACATTTTACACACTTTTCTATATAATCATATATAGATTTCTTCATACCTGGCCAAAAGTATTTAAGTTGTGCTTGCCTATAAGTTTTATCCTTTCCTGGATGTGAATTACAATCACTATCATGAAGTAACTTCAATATCTCATTTACAAGAGTTTGTGATATAACCAACTGATTTACTTGGCCTCTAGAAATGTCTTTCCCACTTACAACTGTTTTCCTATACAAAATTCCATTAATCAAATGAAATTCCTCTATCTTATACCCCTTTGGTAGCTTTGGAGGATCTCCTCTTGGGTTCATCATATGCTTGATTAATGAATCACATGTCTCATCATCTCTCTGTTCTCTTATTAGCATTTCCTCATCTAAAGTTACTAATTCCTCTATACTACAAATAAAACTAATCAACCCAGTCATTGGTTGACTAATGTTTCTAGAAAGTGCATCTGCCGCAGCATACTTTCTACCAGGTATATATTCAAATTGAACTTCATAGCACTGAAGTATTGCAAACCACCTAGCAAGTCGACCCCTAAAATTCTTATGCTTAAATAAGTTCTGAATAGCTGTATGATCAGTCCAAACTCTGATTGGATATCCTAGTATCATATCCCTAAATCTTTCTAAAGAATAAATTACTGCTAAAGTTTCTCTTTCTGTTATAGAGTAGTTTCTCTTCGCACTATTACAAAGTCTTGATGTGTAAGCTATGGGTTTCAAAGTTCCATTTCTCTCTTGCATCAGTATGCCTCCTAATCCTATGTCAGACGCATCGGTACAAAGAATGAATTCTTTTTCATAATCAGGGAAAATTAGGATGGGTGAACTCGTGAACTTATCTTTCAACTTGTCAAAAGCTTCTTGCTGCGCAGGTCCCCATATGAACTTTGAGTCCTTTCTCAACAAAGAACTTAGTGGATTAGCAATGTCAGCATATCGCTGAATGAATTTTCTATAATAACCTGTCAATACTAAAAAGGTCCTAACCTTGTCTACATTGGTCGGAACCGGAAAATTCTTGACAGCGTCAACCTTTGAATTCACTGTACTAAGTCCGTGTCTGTCTATCTTATGTCCTAAGTAAATGACACTGTCTTGCAAGAACTTACATTTTTCAAGTTTTACTTTTAACCCTGCTTCTCCTAGTCTTGAGAATATCAAATCCAATTTCTTAAAGTGCTCCTCTGCTGTCTGAGAAACTATTAAAATGTCATCTAGAAATACACTGGCAGTGTTTCCTAACAATCCATCTAGAATAGTATTCATTAATCTCATGTAAGTTAATGGACTATTACATAACCCAAATGGCATTCTCTTGAACTCATAATGTCCTGTTGTAGTAGAAAATGCTGTGAACTCTCTTGAGTCTTCATGCAACTCTATTTGCCAAAAAGCTGATATCATATCTATTGTGCTAAAATATCTATTCTCATTTCCCAAACTTCTCAAAATGTCACCGATAATGGGTAATGGTAACCTATCACGAATGGTGTGCTTATTCAATTCCCTATAATCTATCACTGGGCGCATAGTACCATCTGACTTTGGCACCAAAATCAAAGGAAAGTTCCACTCACTTTTACTATGTTCAATAATATCCTGTGATAACATTTCAGTGATCAGTTTATCTACTATTGCTAATTTAGAGTGAGGAACTCTGTAGGCGGGTATGTAGATAGGTTGTGTTCCTGGTTTTAACTTAATGTGATGTTTTAAAACAGTTGTTTTGCCTAAGGCGTCCCCCGGCAAAGCAATTGCTTTTTTGTGTTTCACAAGCAAAGCAAGTAAACCTTCATCCAACTCAGGGTAATTAGTTGATTGTAATAATTCTTTATATCTATTTCTTAAGTCTATTCCTTCTTGAACTGAACAGATTGATGAAGTTGGTAATTCTATCTCCTCACTATTCTCATTTAAAATCTTAATGGGTTTAGTACACACCTGTAAACATTCTATTTGTGTACCTTTCTTTAAAACTATCTCTTTATTCATAGTGTTGATTACTAGTACTTCTACTCTATTCTTATTTTACTTATAAATCCCTTAGTCCCACTTCAATCCTTTAATTTTAACTGATTCTGGGACTGTAATTATTTCAGAGTCTACATTGACTCCTTTCAAACACACTTCAACCTCATTAATTGACATGGGATGTAACAATGTCGACCTTGTTACGCCACCATCTACAATTGGCAAGGCTTCAGTCGTTGATAATTTAGTAATCTCTGGGATTTCCTGAACATCTGAGTTGGGTTCACAAGTTGCTTTACTTTCTGTTGATCTGGACCGCTCGGCCTCGTTATCTAAGATAGAAATGTTATCAAGGGATTCATTGATTCCTGTCACTGGTCTTAAGTCTGGTTGATTAAAAAATGGGATTAGCTGTGACTTTACTAAAATTCCTAAGTCAGCAGGACAAATTACCATGTTTTCTTTTCTTATAGTTGCAAATCCTATCAATAAATCTCCTGGAAAAACAGATTCTTCTACCACTATCACTGGAATGTACAAATGTTCATTTGTATATAAGATAACTTCTAGTTCAACCTTACCTAATGTTTTTAACTGATTTCCAGTTACTCCTTGCAATGAGTATCGGATTGGCTCCAACATTTTCACTCCTGGGTTCAACGGTTTAAAACTTTACTAGTAATTACATTAACTACAGACCCTGTATCAATAAATATTTGAATTGGCTTATTGAATACTCTACCAGCAATGAGAGGTCCTACAGAAGTTTTACCAACAGTAATGATCAGTTTGTCAGTTTCTTTCATCTCCCTTGCATTCCCATATTTAACACAATACCGCCTATCGGTATATATGTGGGGAGTTCTAAAATTGTTTATTCTGTGTCTGGGGGTTTTCCTCTTAGCCCTGGGGGTACCCGAAAATTTCGGCATTCATGAGTCCTATGACCTATCTTATTATGATAAATACAGAATGGTGGGTTCCTACATTGATACTCTGTATGACTTTCATATTTGCAGTTTCTGCAAATGGTTCCATAAAAACATTCTTGTGCCTTGTGTCCCCAGGTATTACAATTAAAACATAGGATTCTGGCATCACTGGATGGACTTCTAACATGCCATCTATGTCCTACTTCTTTTTTCTTAAACTCTCTAGAATTCCTATGTTGGCTTTGTTGACTTACAGGCATTACATATGGGTTTATTGTTCTGGTCTCACTGTATCCTTGAAGATAATCTACTTCTCCTAAACTAATGTTTGACTTAAGATCTTTGTACAGGCTTTCTGCTGTTAAGTCATCAGAATTTTTTGCTAATAAGCTAAATGTAATCAATTTGATTACCTGAGAAATTTTCATTTTGTCACTAGATCTTTCTATCCAGTCTGAATCTTTCAAGATAGAATTCATGTCTTTTGACCATCTATCTAATCTAGCTAAGTACTCTGTGTCAGTTTCACTTGTCCTAACTTCCCTTATCATCTTGACTAATGACCTAATAGGTTCCTGGTCACATTTGGACACAAAATGTTTAATGAAGGCTTTCTTATAATCTTCATATTGGTTGATATCTTCCATTTGCTGGAAATCAACGATAAACCGAGCCCTTCCATTTTCAGGGTCAATATTCTCCTTCAGGACCTCTATTTTTTTTTTTTTTCTTACAATAAGAGTGTCTATCAAATCAAGATATTTGTTGACCCTATGGATATTTGCTTCCCCAGTAAATTTTGGAATATTTATGTTGGAGGTATGAACCTCATGTCTCCACACGTTAGACTGGGTGGTCATAACTTACTTTAACCTGGCTGCCTCCACGTATTTGCTTGCGATGTCACTTCGCGATGTCAACTTCTATCTTGACGTCCTTCTTCCTCAGCCTTGTCATTCGCCAACGACGTTGTTCCTCAGCTTCATCACTCACTGTCTTGAAGATCACTCGTAATAGTAGTTGCTCGTAGTTGTAGATCCCTCGTTCCTCGTTCCTCTCGTAGTCGTGGCTCCGTAGTCGATCGTCCCGTCAGACCTTCGTCGTCACCTCGTCCTTGAAACCAACACACTCTTGATTGTGGCTGCCTGATTCCCGTAGACTTTCTCGAACCCCTTCGCACCCGTCTATCTTGCTTGCACCACTTCACGCACCAGTCTGTCTTGCACCAGTCTTATAATCTCTTCGGAGGTGTGTTTAGCACCCAGTTCGTCGCACCGCTGTTCACCACTGTCGGTCCTCGACCGATAACACTTCTAGTCTCGTAATTTCACTCACAAGGCCCCTTGCCTTCGTTACGTCAGTTTCACTAATTCCAAGTTCATCTTATTCAGAAGGCCCCATGCCTTGTACTTCTCATACTTCAGACCAGTCCTTAGGTTAAGGAAAGTGGTGGAATTCTTTTCTTTTCTTCTCTTTAAATTTACACTGTCTTTGGTTACACACCGGATATCTCTCTCCCCGTCTCCGTCTCTCGAGATCTCCATATCATACGCCAAGCCACCTTCGTCTGACGTCACTAATTTTTCTCATCCAATTTCCTCTGACTTCTCAAATAAATGTCACACCTTAAGGGCGTAACTTTAAATCCATCCACCAATAATCTTTCTCCTCCTCCACCTTTTTCTCCAATCCGGAAGGCTGTTACATTGTCACAAGCAATATCGTTTACCTCAGCATTTGTCAAACGAAAAATAGCTTTGCGCTCACACATTGTTACATTAGCATATTTCATCGCCGCTCCAACCCTTGTTTATAAGAACAGTCAAATTCAAGCTAACGCTAGTCTGACTCAGCTATTGTCGCTTGTCGGCTGTTGTTTACAGGACGGCGACTAAACAATCCTCGACTCAGCACTTCAATACACCAGTGTTTCACAACGTTATTAGCATTCGTCTCCATCTACCTCTGCATCTACCTAATTGTTTACCTCCATCTACCGGCCTCTTACATTTGCAACGCCTCCGGTTTGAACATGTTATTTTTCATAACTAGTGAAGATATTTTGGGATTTTTATAGTATATGATGACCTTAATTTCATCATCCTTTTTTACGGGGTGGCAATTTTTCTCTATTATGTCTTTCACTGCTTTCTCATCTTTTTTGTACGCCTCTGTATAAGTATTATGATACTCTCTTCTCTTCCTCCACAACCACCAAATACCAGCCTCCGGAAACATATTCATAATCATATCACTCACCGCTCCATTAACACACTGAAAGACAACACACTGCTGCATGCCAGACCCCCTGATATCCACCCTTCTGAATCCTCTCTCCCACGAAAGGACAGAGTCCACTTGGCCAGACTGCGATGCGGTCACCACCCAGCACTTCTAAGCTACCAGAAGAGGCTGGACGACCGTGTTGTGAACAGCTGCCCAGGATGTAACACTTCACCCCATACCATACAACACATAATGGAAGACTGCATTATACACAATCATGCACGCAAACAACACAACATACACTCTATAAAGGATTTGTGGGAAAACCCAGTTTCGGCTGTGGCCTTCCTTGGGGAGACGGGACTGCTCGGACAGACAGTCTAGGGAACGACAACAACAACAACAAATGGTGTTTGGGTTTACCCTGGGGGTTGTTCTGGGAATAAAATCTATGAAGCATTTCTTTTGTCATGTTGTCAAAATTGAAGTTAATTTCTCGCAACCCAATAGAAAATCTGAAAAAGAAATTAAATAATCTTATCACAGTAGTTAATACAGAGATAGGGGGTACTAAATTTAGCAAGCTAGTTGGAGATTTCCAACCGACTTGAGAGCCGTCGTATCGACTTCTCGTATGTTAGGTTCATCGATAAGGGGGAATTTTACAAGGCATGATACTGGTCTCTCTAGCGCATCAGTAGGCTTTTTGCGGACATACTCTTTCATGAGGTTGATGTGTACTAGTGTAAGAGGCCGGTAGTTGTACGAATGGTAATCAGGTGAAATACATGCTGAGTCAACAATTCAGACTCGACGCCTGCTCGCCTGCTGTTTGATAACATCGAAGGCGACGTTATGTCTATGTAAACACGCCGACGGTGGTGACTGTTTTATAATCGATGATGTAATCAAAACTGTAAGCGCAAGTTATTCTTCGTTTGACAATGCTGAGGTAAACGATATTGCTAGTGACATTGTAACGGCTTTCCGGATTGGAGAAAAGGTGGAGAAGGAGGAAAAACTATTGGTGCATGAATTCAAAGTCACGCCCATAAGGAGTGACATTTATTTGAGAAGTCAGAGGAGATTGGATTAGAAAAATTAGTGACGTCAGACGAAGGTAGCTTAGCGTAGGATACGGGGATCTCGAGAGACGGTCTGAGAAGACGAGAGAGAGAGACCCTGAGTGTAACAAGACTGTGAAATTACAGTGAAAGAAGAAAAATACCAATTTCTTTACCCCAGGACTGATTTGAAGTACATGACAAGAACTAGGCATGGGGCCTAATGAACTTGGAAACTAGCGAGACTAAAGGAAACTAGGCATGGGGCCTACTGCTTAAAAAGTACTGGAAAACTTATAAGAAAAGACGTGAGGGGAAATTAAGTGACTACTAACAGAATAGAGGGAGAGGTCTGACAGTGGTGACAGTGGCTACAAGGGAGGTGAAAGTGGTGGCAGCGGTGGGATGAACTGAGTGTTAAACACCTCCGAAGAGAAGTGGTGCTAGATAAACTGGTGAACAAATAACTGGTGCAAGAAGTCTACGGAAACGAGACATCCAAAATCAAGAGTGCGTCGGTTCCAAGACGGTCGACTACGAGAGAAATCTACAAAACTACAAGGAACTACTACTACTACTAGAACAAGCATTCTTCAAGGTGATCTACAAGGCGGTCTTCAAGGCAGAGTGTGTGATGGAGCTGAGGAACAACGTCGCTGACGAATGACAAGGCCGTAGAAGGACGTCAAGATAGAAGTTGACATCACGAAGCGACATCGCAAGCAGCCAGGCTAAAGCAAGGTATTAGTAATTAGTATGAGTACCTCTCAGAATTCTAACGTGTTAAGACATGAAGTTCACACATCAAATACAAATATTCCAAAATTTACCGGAGAATCTAATAGCTATGGGGTTAATAATTTCCTCAATCTCATAGACACCCTTATAGTGAGTAAAAACATTACTGACGAAAACCGGAAGATAGAGATTCTCAAGGAGAATATCGATCCAGAGCATGGAAGGGCCAGGTTTGTCATTAACTTCCAGCAAATGGAAGAAATTAATCAATATGAGAATTACAAAAAAGCCTTCCTCAAACATTTCATGTCCAAATGTGATCAGGATCCTATTGGGTCATTGGTAAAAATTATTAAGGAAGTTAGGACAAGTGAAACTGACACAGAGTACTTAGCTAGATTAGATAGATGGTCAAAAGGCATGAATTCTATCTTGAAAGATTCAGACTGGATAGAAAGATCTAGTGAGAAGATGAAAATCTCACAGGTAATCAAATTGATTACATTTAGCTTATTGGCAAAGAATTCTGATGACTTAACAGCAGAAAGGCTGTACAAGGATCTAAAATCAAATATAAGTTTAGGAGAAATAGATTATCTTCTTCAAGGATACAGTGAAACCAGAACAATAAACCCATATGTAATGCCTATAAATCAACAAAGCCAAAATAGGAACTCTAGAGAGTTTAAGAAAACCGAAGTAGGACATAGGCGACATGCTAGAAGTCCATCTAGGGATAGGGATACCAGAATCCTATGTTTTAATTGTAATACATGGGGACACAAAGCACAAGAATGTTTTTATGGGATTATTTGCAGAAATTGTAAATACGAAGGACACCATGAGTATCAATGTAGGAACCCTCCATTCTGTATTTATCATAATAGAATAGGTCATAGGACTCATGAATGCCGAAATTTTCGGGTACCCCCAGGGCTAAGAGGAAAACCCCCAGACACAGAATAAACAATTTCAGACCTCCCCATATATATACCGAACGGCGGTATTGTGTTAAATATGGGAATGCAAGGGAGATGAAAGAAACTGACAAACTGATCATTACTGTTGGTAAAACTTCTGTAGGACCTCTCATTGCGGGTAAAGTGTTCAATAAGCCTATTCAAATTTTTATTGATACAGGGTCTGTAGTTAATGTAATTACTAGTAAAGTTTTAAACCAGTTGAACCCAGGAGTGAAAATGTTGGAACCAATCCGTTACACATTGCAAGGTGTAACTGGAAATCAGTTAAAAACATTAGGTAAGGTTGAGCTAGAAGTTGCCTTATACACAAATGAACATTTGTACATCCCAGTGATAGTGGTAGAAGAGTCTGTTTTTCCAGGAGATTTATTGATAGGATTTGCAACTATGAAAAAAGAAAACATGGTAATTCGTACTGCTGACTTAGGAATTTTAGTGAAGTCACAGATAATCCCATTCTTAAATCAACCAGACTTAAGACCAGTGACAGGAATCAATGAATCCTTAGATAACATTTCTATCTTAGATAGCGTGACCGAGCGGTCCAACGCTACAGAAGGTAAAACAATTTGTAAACCCAACTCAGAAGTTCAGGAAATCCCAGAGATTACTAAATCATCAACCACGGAAGCCTTGAGAATTGCAGATTGCGGAGTAACAAGGTCGACATTGTTACATCCCATGTCAATTAATAAGGTTGAAGTGTGTTTGAAAGGAATCAATGTAGACTCTGAAATAATTACAGCCCCAGAATCAGTTAAAATTAAAGGATTGAAGTGGGACTCAGGGATTTATAAGACAAATAAGAACAGAGTAGAAGTATTAGTAATTAATACTATGAATAAAGAGATAGTTTTAAAGAAAGGTACACAAATAGGATGTATTCAGGTGTGTACTAAACCTATCAAGATTTTAAATGAGACTAGTGAGAAGATGGAATTACCAACTTCATCAATTTGTTCAGTTCAAGAAGGAATAGACTTAAGAAATAGATATAAAGAATTATTACAATCAACTAATTGCCCTGAGTTGGATGAAGCTTTATTTGCTTTGCTTATGAAACATAAAAAAGCAATTGCTTTTCCGGGGGACGCCTTAGGCAAAACAACTGTTTTAAAACATCACATTAAGTTAAAACCAGGAACACAACCTATCTACATACCAGCCTACAGAGTTCCTCACTCTAAATTAGCTGTAGTAGATAAACTCATCACAGAAATGTTATCACAGGATATTATTGAACATAGTAAAAGTGAGTGGAATTTTCCGTTGATCTTAGTACCAAAGTCTGATGGAACTATGCGCCCAGTTATTGATTACAGGGAATTGAATAAGCACACCATTCGTGATAGGTTACCATTACCCATTATCGGTGACATTTTGAGAAGTTTGGGAACTGAGAATAGATATTTTAGTACTATATATATCAAATCAGCTTTTTGGCAAATAGAGTTGCATGAAGACTCAAGAGAGTTTACAGCATTTTCTACTACAACAGGACATTATGAGTTCAAGAGAATGCCATTTGGGTTATGTAATAGTCCATTAACTTACATGAGATTAATTAATTCTATTCTAGATGGATTGTTAGGAAACACTGCCAGTGTATTTCTAGATGACATTTTAATAGTTTCTCAAACTGCAGTGGAGCACTTTAAGAAATTAGATTTGATATTCTCAAGACTAGGAGAAGCTGGGTTAAAAGTAAAACTTGAAAAATGTAAGTTCTTGCAAGACAGTGTCATTTACTTAGGACATAAGATAGACAGACACGGACTGAGTACAGTAAATTCAAAGGTTGACGCTGTCAAGAATTTTCCAGTTCCGACCAATGTAGACAAGGTTAGGAGCTTTTTGGAATTAACAGGATATTATAGAAAATTCATTCAAAGTTATGCTGACATTACTAATCCACTAAGTTCATTGTTAAGAAAGGACTCAAAGTTCATATGGGTACCTGCACAACAGCAAGCTTTTGACAAGTTGAAAGAGAAACTCACGAGTTCACCTATTTTAATTTTTCCCGACTTTGAAAAAGAATTCATTCTTTGTACTGATGCGTCTGACATAGGATTAGGAGGCATACTCATGCAAGAGAGAAATGGAACTTTGAAACCCATAGCTTACACATCCAGACTTTGTAATAGTGCGGAGAGAAACTATTCTATAACAGAAAGAGAAACTTTAGCAGTAATTTATTCTTTAGAAAGTTTTAGGGATATGATACTAGGATATCCCATCAGAGTTTGGACTGATCACACAGCTATTCAGAGCTTATTTAAGCATAAGAATCTTAGAGGCAGACTTGCTAAATGGTTTGCGATACTCCAGTGCTATGAGGTTCAATTTGAATATATTCCGAGTAGAAGGAATGTAGCAGATCCACTTTCTAGAAACATTAGTCAACCAATGACTGGGACTGGGTTGATTAATTTTGTTTGTAGTATAGAAGAATTAGTAACTTTAGATGAAGAAATGCTAATAAGAGAACAGAGAGATGATGAGACATGTGATTCAATAATCAAGCATTTGATGAACCCAAGAGGAGATCCTCCAAAGCTACCAAAGGGGTATAAGATAGAGGAATTTCATTTGATTAATGGAATTTTGTATAGGAAAACATTTGTAAATGGGAAAGATATTTCTAGAGGTCAAGTAAATCAGTTGGTTATATCACAAACTCTGGTAAATGAGATATTGAAGTTACTTCATGATAGTGATTGTAGTTCACATCCTGGAAAGGATAAAACTTATAGACAAGCACAACTTAAATACTTTTGGCCAGGTAGGAAGAAAACTATATATGATTATATAGAAAAGTGTGTAAAATGTGTCAAGGTGAAGGGAAATACACCAAAACCTGCTCCTATACTCACCTATCCCATTCCACAGAAACCTTGGGAAAGAGTTCACATTGATACATTAGAATTACCTATGTCCGAGAACGGCTTTAAATACCTATTTGTTGCTATTGATTATTTTTCAAGATTTTGTATATTGCAACCCATTATCAATAAGAAAGCTGAAACTATTGCTTCCGTAATCTATGATCAGATAATCTGTAACTTAACTTTACTACACCTAACATCTTAGTTTCAGATAATGGGACAGAATTTAATAACAAAATCTTGGAAATTTTATGTAGTGTATTCCACATCAAGAAAGTCAATATACTCGTTAACCATCCCCAAAGTAATGGAGTAGTAGAAAGGTTAAACAAAAAGATAATTATATGTCTTAGAACCCTAATAAGTCCTCATAGTGTAACTTGGGATACTTGGATTCCTTGTGTTAAGTGTACCCTGAACAATCAAATTAATGTAGCAACTGGTGATACACCTCATTTTATAATTTTTGGAGAGGACAAAACTCTGCCATATGAAATGTTGACTGCAGAGCAAAAACCCATATATAATATTGATGATTATATATCAAATAGGATAAATACTCTTCAAAGTATTCACCAAAGAGTTAGAAAACATATGCAGGTGTATTCACAAGAGATGAAGGAACAACAACACAAAATAGCTCATAAACTAGAACTGAAAATTGGAGATTTAGTAATGGTCAAACTAACCTCACCCAATAATAAACTTTCACCAAGGTACACTGGTCCATATAGGGTAATTGATTCTGCAGGTGGAAACAAGTTTAAACTTAAACATTTAGAATCAAGAGAAGAATTGATAAGATATTTAGATGACATAAGGAAAATTAGCTTGCAGATCTATGAAGATGATTATAGTAATACTTTGTGCATAAATATTAATAACCCTGGAGAATATGGAGAATATTATAATTATATTTTTCAAGAGTTGAACATTAATCTTGATGTATTTTACAGATGAAAACTGCCTTATTAATAATATTAAGTTTGGTGAGTGCCATGGACTGGAATCCGATTCGTCCTGGAGCATTGGTACATCATCAAGGTAACCTAATCTTGGTGGATAAGGTAGTAAGAGTAGTTCTTGATTATAAAAATGTAACCAAAATTAAAGAAAATGTGGACTCCATTAATAATAGTTTGCAAATATTAAAACAGAACATTTCCAATAAAGATGTTAAGGATAGACTTGAAAACAAAATAAAGGAAATAGAGGATAAATTGCACATCATAGGTTCAAATTTCAAAAGCAATGTTAGACAAAAGAGAAGTGCAATAGTAGTGGCTTTAGGAGCTCTTGCTGGATTAGGAATTGCCAATTTTGCCTTCCTTACTGCCTTGAAATTTTCAATAAATACATTAAAGGAGAAAGTTGGAAAAATTGATGAATTACAAACAAGCATTAAAAACATTGAGGAAATTATCTCTGATATTTCAGATAACTTAGAGAATATCAGCTTGAAACAAAGTGAACAAGAGAATACAATGCAACTTTTCTTGTTACTCAATACTATGCATTTGAAATTATCTGAGATGCAAGTTCAGTTGGAATCTTTTGTTCAGGATTTAGTTATGGCAAATTCGGGTCAGCTAACTTCTTCTCTCCTTCCAATACCTCAACTTATAAAGGTAATTAAGTCAGCAAAGAAGGATTGGAACTTTGAACCTTTCTTTGAGGAAGCTAATGTAGCATTATATTATCCATTGCTAAACTCCTACCTTAATGTTACTTCAGTTATTATTGAAATCCCGTTCTCTTCCAACCTAAGATTTAACTTATTCAAATTGAAACCCTTCCCATTGAAGGTAAATGGTTCATTTTATGAAGTAGATATTCCAATTGTGGACCCAATCAATTATATCCTTTCTGTAGACAATCTGAAGGAGAGCAGAGTCTCTAATGACAAGTTGAAGGAGTGTAGAAGATTTAATAGGAATCTTTACCTCTGTCATTCTTCCATGTTTGTGTTCCGTTAAACTTTGAAAATTTCATGCGAGGCTTCTCTGGTTAGGAGTGTGTCTGTTATGAACAATTGTCATTACCAACGAATTTTGGTAGACCAAATCCCTCATTGTAACATACAAGGATCTCATTACTTGTTTTTCCCTAACAAGACAAAGGTTTCAATCAATTGTCCCGGGTTGAGTCCTAAATTGGATTTGGTTGAAGGTCTTGTCTCTATTCAAGATAACTGCGAATTGCATGCAGACACTATTTCCACCATTTCTAATACCCTTAATACAATGCATTTAACTGATGACACCTACATTTCAACCTTCAACTTCACATTGCCTGAAAACTCTCCTCCCTTGAAAATTAAGAGAAGACCATTGTCAAGATCTCCCTCAAATGAATTACATATACTACCAATCCTTATCATACCCTTACTTTCAGTATTAGTGGCAGCACTGATTGCCTTTGTTGTATTCCGGAGGTTGGCTCTATCAAGGCAAATCAACCATGTAACCGCTTAATTCAATACCTTATATATTGACATGCATGTTATTCACATTTTTAGGTATTATGTTTATGTATTATTCCCAATTTATTGCATGAATGATGTATTTTGGGGGGTAGCTTAACAATTACGCAAGGGTAGATTAGCTTATTCTAGAAATATATTACCGAACCCTGTAAGAGGGAAATAAGAAATTGGTCGGGGCGACCAACGGTAGCTGCCGAGCCCTGTAAGAGGCCGGTAGTTGTACGAATGGTAATCAGGTGAAATACATGCTGAGTCAACAATTCAGACTCGACGCCTGCTCGCCTGCTGTTTGATAACATCGAAGGTGACGTTATGTCTATGTAAACACGCCGACGGTGGTGACTGTTTTATAATCAATGATGTAATCAAAACTGTCAGCGCAAGTTATTCTTCGTTTGACAATGCTGAGGTAAACGATATTGCTAGTGACATTGTAACGGCTTTCCGGATTGGAGAAAAGGTGGAGAAGGAGGAAAAACTATTGGTGCATGAATTCAAAGTCACGCCCATAAGGAGTGACATTTATTTGAGAAGTCAGAGGAGATTGGATTAGAAAAATTAGTGACGTCAGACGAAGGTAGCTTAGCGTAGGATACGGGGATCTCGAGAGACTGTCTGAGAAGACGAGAGAGAGAGACCCTGAGTGTAACAAGACTGTGAAATTACAGTGAAAGAAGAAAAGTACCAATTTCTTTACCCCAGGACTGATTTGAAGTACATGACAAGAACTAGGCATGGGGCCTAAAGAACTTGGAAACTAGCGAGACTAAAGGAAACTAGGCATGGGGCCTACTGCTTAAAAAGTACTGGAAAACTTATAAGAAAAGACGTGAGGGGAAATTAAGTGACTACTAACAGAATAGAGGGAGAGGTCTGACAGTGGTGACAGTGGCTACAAGGGAGGTGAAAACTAGTCTAGAATCTTTCCGACGGTCAGGAGTGAGGACTACGTAATTTTGCTTATCCAGCCGATGAGAAACTACATAAGGGCCCTGGAATTTGAGAGAAAGAGGGGTCCCTGGGACTGGTAAGAGAAGAAGTACCTCATCACCTGGATTGAATTTTCTAACTTTAACTCTTTTGTCAAAATGAGCCTTCATTTTATGATGAGGAGTTTTTAAAATTTCCAAGGCAATGCTTCTTACTTTGTGCAATTGACTTTTTTAATTTATCCAAGAATTGATTCACTGTCTGATAAGGATATTGAAGAGTTTCCTGGTACCACTGTTCTTTCAAAACCTTTTGGGGCCCTCTGATCTGGCGCCCATAGAGCAGTTCAAAGGGAGAGTATCCCAATGACTGTTGAGCCGTCTCTCTGACAGAGAACAGCATTAGAGGCAACCCCTCATCCCAATCAGAAGAAGATTGATTGCAATATTTTTTGAGCATTGACCTGAGAGTTTGATGGAAACGTTTTAATGCCTTGTGATTCCGGATAATAAGCAGAGGACAGGATTTGGGAAATACCTAGCTCCTTTAGGATACTGGCAAAGAGGTCACTCGTGAAGTTAGTTCCTCGATCGGATTGAATTTCTTTTGGCAATCCTACTTGAGTAAAAAATTTCAATAAAGTGTCAGGATACCTCGTTACCGTACACATGACAGTAAGAATGAATTTATTTCCTTTCTTGGTCTTAGGCAGGGGTTCAACACAGTCTATAATAATTTTATCAAAGGGCTCATCTGGAACTGGAATGGGGTTTAAGGGAGCCTAGGGGATTTTCTGGTTCGGCTTGCCCACCATTTGGCAAATATGGCAAGACCTACTCTGAAATTGACTTTTTAAAACTAGGCCAGAAGAAATTATTTTAAATTTTCTTATAAGTCTTACTGACTCCCATATGCCCACCAGCTCCATCATGGGCTATTTCAATCACTTGATTTCAGGTGGATAAAGGTATAACTATCTGGTGGACCTCTGCCCAAGAATTTTGGTCAGAGCAGTTGGAAGGCTTACTACATCTCATCAAGATACCATCCTGGTAATAGTATCCTGGGAAATGATCGACCTCTTCCCTGGAATCGACCGCTAGTCTATGGAAGTTCTTTAAAGTAGTGTCATCGTGTTGATCTTTGATTAAGCTTTCTCGGGAAATTAGTTGGTTGGGGAGATCAAACTTATAGGTTACATTACTATCAGAGAGGGGGGTTTGAGATCTGGTGACTGCGCACAGAGGAAAAATGTTAGAGTGAAGGTGATCTTCCACAACAGTAGGGGTCTTGTTACTAGGTATCTTAGTAATATCTGGGGGAGGAACAACCATAGAACCAGCTAGATCATTTTCTAGGATGAGATCAACCCCGGGGACAGGCATAGAGTCTTTCCAGACACCAACTTCTATTTCTTTCTGGAACAACTGACATTTCAGAAAGACTCGTGCTAGTTCAATGGACTGGGTAGATGATAAATCACTTACAGTTACTTTATTTCCCGTCATGCTCTTACTTATCTCAGGCAAAGCCTGCTTGCTCACTATGGACTGAGCTGCTCCAGTGTCTCGTAAAATTGTAATAGGGAAAAGGGGGCTTTTTTTCATCAGCAGAAATTTCCCCACGGGACTTGAAGTCTTTAAAGGCATCTTCACAAGGAAGAAAGTTATCTTTCACTACATGGGTCACTGGTTTATGAGGACCGTAAGATTTTGGCATCGAGTGATGTGATGGCCAGGTTTCTTACAGTAACTACAGGAAAAGTAGAGGGGGGTAGGGATAGAGGTCTTTCCTGCCTGCTTATCATCGCGAATGGCAAGGGAACTTACTGATGACTTTGCAAAATTGCATCCCCGCTGTATGTTCAACCTATTAAGTACTGCGTATTCATCGGCAAGTAATGCTGCTTCAGTTAAATCAAATATATCCTTTCCATTTAAATGAAGCATAATTTGGAATGGAATTCTGCATTTAAATTCCTCGTAGACCATCAAGTTAACGAGTTGATCGTAAGTCTTTACTTTGGTGGCAGAGAGCCATTGCTTAAAAATTCTGAGTTTTTCAGAGGCAAATTCAACAAATGTTTAGTTAGCAGATTTGGTCAAATTTCTGAATTTTTGACGGTAAGACTCGGGGGTAACTTGATAGGCATTGAGGATACTAGATTTGACTATTTCATAGGATGAGTATTCCTCGAGACTGTTGAAGACTTTGGCGGCTATTCCTACCAATTTGCTTTGTATGATCCACACCCATTCTTCTTCAGGCCAGTTTACGTGCTCAGCTAGACGTTCAAATTGCCTAAGAAAGTATTCTGGGTCTGACTCATTGAAATTTGGAAGAGAGGCAACTTGGTTATTTGATAGGTGGACAGATTTATTTTTCCTATCTATGTCAGCCAAATTTAACTTACGTTGGTATTCAATTTCAAGTTCTCTCTCACGCTCACACTGTCTTTCTCTGCCATGCTCACGATCTTTCTCACGTTCTCTTAACCTCATTAATTCAAGCTCCCGCTCTTGTCTCATTCTCTCTCTAGTTTAATTTTCTCTAATTCTAAAGATACTACTGATTTACTGAAGGGAGATTGGGGGAAGCGCGTGCTTCAGGGGGTCACTATCGCTTACAAGGTCTCCTTTAGTTACGCCACGAGCATTTTCCTGGCGAAGTAGATCGAATGCGTCTGCATCCAGTACCAAGGAATCTACGAGGGATTCGATGACCACTCGTTTGAGTTCATCTTTACGTAATTTAGAAGGAGCATTAATTTGGTAGGTTTGAGCCAATAGTCTCCAATCGTCCTTTTTGAGATTATACTGTAACTGATCTACTGAGTGATTTTTGACAAATGTTTCTATATTGAAAGGCATAGTGAGTGTATATACTCGAGAATTCCACCCCAGGAAAATTAGTATAAACCAATTCTTGGACTTCACACACGAAAAATTGACTAATTCCCTGTTCGGGTGGAGTGAAATCTATGGTGGGTCTCTGTAAGAACCCGGTCTATGAACATTTATTCTATAGACGGTATGTATACTAAGGTTCAGCGCTCAGACTATACGCCCGTAATCTAGGTATAGTCTGCTTCGAGGATTCCCGATAGGAAAGAGTATAGCTCACACATAGACTGTCGCTGAATCAGAATATGGCTAACTAACGGTCTGAATCTTAGAATACACGGCTTACTGTGCAGGTATAGTTAACTTTCGAAACTGTGGGGGGATAGTATAAATCTTCTAGGCACACTTACTGAGGAAAGGTCACTATAACGGGGTCGTAACT
>NW_027467711.1:227500-235000 GCF_046742065.1 Oratosquilla oratoria
CAGCACTACAAAAAACCGACTGCACGAGTACAACACCCCCACTACATGAATACAAACGGCTACTACAAGAATACAACACACCCATGAAACATCTACAACAGACTCAATACACGTCTCAAACACACCCAAATACACAACTCTAGCAAACTCACTATACAACTCTAGCACGTTCACTATAATACTCGTAGTACAACACGTCTCTTACAGGACTCCAACACAACTATTGCAGAATTCCAACACATCCACTACAGAAATCCAACACGCCAATTTCTGGACTACAACAGACCCACTACAGGACTTCGACACATCTCCTAAAGGACTCCAATCAACCTATTAAAGGAATCCAGCATGCCTACTACAGGACTCCCACACGCATTCGACAGGACTACAGTAAACCCACTACATGACTACAACATCACTACACAACAATACGACCGCTACACAAATGCAATATGCCGACAACACAAATACAGTACATCTACTACACGAATGTTACACGCACACTATACAATTACTTCACGACTACTACACGACCACTACACGACTATTATAGTTCAACATGCCAGCTACATGACTCCACCACTCCCACTACACGACTGGAACACCACCACAGGAAAAGAACACACCCATTACACGAAACCAAAATTTCTATCAAACAACAACAACACCCACACTACACATCAATACACCAACTGCACGATTACAACACACCAGCTGCACGACACCAACACCACTACTACAACTTTTCAGCATACTACAGGACTCAAACACGCCCATATAGGATTCAAATAAGTATAATAACAACTCCAAGAAATCTACTACAAGACTCCAACGAGTTTACTACACAACTCCCACGCGCCGACAAAAGGACTATGCTTCTACAACACGTCTTCAACGTGCCTACATCACGACTCCAATGGGCTTATGACAGGATACAAGCAAGCCTACTACTGGACTCCAACGCACCTACTACAAGACGTCACGCCCACTACAAGACTCCAACACGCCCATTACACAACTCTTACATTTACACTACATGACTCCAATAAACCCACTACAAGATTGTAACATGCCAAAAACACGACTGTACCACGTTTACCACAGGATTCCAACACGCCAATTACACGACTCCAACACGATAATTACAGAATTCCAACAAGCTCACTACAGTACTCCATTATACCCAAAGCAATGATACAACTTGCTCACTACAAAACTACATACCCACAGGACTAATGCAGACTTAAAGCCTTAATACAGTCCTACAGGATATTTTACTGACCTACACGAATCCTAAACACCTACACGTCTCCTACACATCTACAGAAATCCAACACACCTAGAGAACTCCGACATACCTACACAACACCAAAACATGTACAAGACATCAACCACACATCCAATATATCAACAAATCTCCAAGACATCAGAGCATCTAGAGGACTCAAGAAGACTACGAGACTCTGTCAGACCTGCAGTACTCCACAAGATCTAATGGACTCCATCATATCGAAGGGACTCCAGCAGATCTACAGGAATTCAGCAGGTCTACAAGACCTCGTCAGATTTATAAGACTTCGATATGCTCTACAAGACTCCAAATAATCTATTGAAATCCAACAGGCTTACAGGACTCCAACACACCTACACGACAACAGCACGCCTACACGAATACAGCACGATTACATCACGACTTCATGACTTCAACACTCATACAAGACTCCAACACTCCGACACGACACCAACATACCTACTAGACTCCATCACTCCTTCACGACACCAAAACAACTACAATAGCACTCCAACACGCCTACAATAGAATTCCAAAAAGACTATCACAGGACTCAAACATGCCTATTATAGGATTCAAACTCGCCAAATGTAGGAATCAAGCACGCATACTACCTAACTGAAAGTGAATACCTCAGGACTCCAACCCGCATGATACAGGATTCCAGTATACACAATACAGGACTTCAACTCGCCAAGTATAGGACTAACGCACCTACTACACTGTTCCAACAGACCTATGATAGGATTTCAACAAGCCTATTACAAGACTCCAACCCCATTATTAAAGGACGTCATCGCTCATACTAAGCAACTCCAATGTGCCCGTTATTCAACTCTAGCACAATAATTGAACGACTACAACATGTACACTACACGATTCCAACACGCCCACTACACGATTAAAACACGCACACTACACAATTAAAACATGCACACTACACGGTTAAAATACGTCCAAAATTCGATTCCAACACGACCAATACATGACTCGAACATGCACACTGCACGAATTCAACACGCCCACTACACGACTTTACCATGCATACTATACTACTCCAACACGCCCACTAAATGTCTCCTACACATCCACTACAAACGTTCCCATATGCCAAATACAGGACACCCAAAAGCTCATTACAGTATTACAACATACCCACTGCAGTAATCCAAAACGCCCACTACAAAATTCGAAAATACTAAGAACAGGACTCCTATATGCCTACTACAGGGCTCCGACACGCCCACTAGAAGACTGTAACACACATACTATTGGGTTCCGACACACCTACAAGATGACTACGACATGCCTACTACTAAACTACGACACCCCAATACAGAACTCCGACACATCTACTAGAACAGGGGTTCTCATGAGGGGTGAAATTCACCCCCAGGGGGGAATTTTGGGTTTTCTGGGGGTGATTTGTGACCACAGTCAGTTTACGCGGTGAGGAAAGGAATTATAGGTTTTGGCCTATCTGGCCTGTCACCTGGGCTGGAATTATACTAATATGGGAAAAATATATACTAATTTGGAAAAAATAAAAGGGTTTTTAGTAATATTTGCATATTATTTAGAATACACTTTTTGAAACAGGCAATCTTGGAAAGGAGGGGGGAATGACATTCAGACAAATAGTGAAGGGTGAATGAGCCAAGTAAGGCTGAGAACCCTTGTACTAGAAGATTGCGTGACGCACGCCAGCTACAGTACTTCGACTCGCATACTGGAGTGCTCCGACACGCCTATTACACGACTCTGACACGCCAACTATAGGATTCCGACACACCTACTACAGGATCCCGACATGCCTAATACAGGATTCCGACACACCAACTTCATGACTATAGAACGCTTACTGTACAGCTACAGCACGTACAGTTCACAAATCCTACACGACAAAAAGAATACTTTACGACTACTACACGACAACGAGCCCACGAGACGACTAAAACAACACGTATACAACATGGCCACTACATGAATACAACACACCCTATACACGACTACAGCACGGCAACTACACGAATACAACAATATCCACTACACGACCAAAACGCGACCACTACACGACTCCAAATACATGACTGCAACATGCCCACTACACAACTCCAGAAAACAATCTCACTTCAGTTATACAACACGTCTACTACAAGACTATAACACATCTAGTACAGGTATACAGAATTACTACAGTAATCCCAAACGCCTATTACAGCATCCAGACATACTTAATACATGACTCTGACACGCGTACTACAGGACTCCGACACGCCTATTACAGGACTCCGACACACCTACTACAGGACTCCGAGACGCCTACTACAGGACTCCGACACGCCTACTACAGGACTTCGACACACCTACTACAGGACTCCGAGACGCCTACTACAGGACTCCGACACGCCTGTTACAGGACTCTTGCACGACTACTAAAGTAAACCGACACGACTACTACAGAACTCCGACACGACTACTACAGGATTACGACACGCTTCCTATAGGACTTAAGCAAGCCTACCACAGAACTCCAGCACGCCTGCTGCAGGAATCAAGCACGCCTACTACAGCAGTACAAAATACCGACTGCACGAATACAACACCCCCACTACATGAATACAAACGGCTACTACGAGAATACAACACACCCATTAAACATCTACAACACACTCACTATACGACTCAAACTCACCCAAATACACAACTCCACCACACCCACTATACAACTCTAGCACGCTCACTCCAATAGTACTACACATCCCTTACGGGACTCCAACACGATCATTACAGAATTCCAACATACCCACTTCAGGAATCCAACATGCCAATTTCTGGACTACAACAGACCCACTACAGGACTTCGACACATCTCCTAAAGGACTCCAATCAACCTATTAAAGGAATTCAGCATGCCTACTATAGGACTCCCACACGCATTCGACAGGACTACAGTAAACCCACTACATGACTACAACGTCACTACACAACAATACGACCGCTATACAAATGCAATATGCCGACAACGCGAATACAACACATCTGCTGCACGAATGTTACGCCCACTATACAATTACTTCACGACTACCACACAAACACTACACGACTATTATAGGAGTTCAACATGCCAGCTACAGGACTCCACCACTCCTACTACACGACGACAGCACATCCACCACACGACACCAGCATGCCCAATAAACAACTACACCGCGCCCACTACACGGCTACAACACTCCCACTAATCGACAACAACACGCCCACAGCACGACACCAACAATGCAGTACACGACCGAAACGTTACTACTACAGGACTCCAACATCTTCACTACGGAAATCCAGCTTGTCTACTACAGAAATAAAGCGTGTCTACTACAGGACTTCAAAACGCCTACTGCAGGACTCCAACACGGCCACTACACAGTTCTAGAAAGCCCATTATACTACTACAAAATAACTACTACACGATAACAACACACCCACTAAACGAACACAATAGGATAACAGCACGAATACACTACGCCCACTACACGAATACAACAAACCCAGAACACGACACCAACATACCCAGTAAACAACTACAACACGCCCACCACACGACTCTAGCACAGCCACTACACGACTCCAACACACCTAATACAAGCCTCCAACACGCCAACTGCAGGACACTGACAAGCTCATTACAGTATTGCAACACGCCCACTATAGTAATCCAAAGCGCCAATTACAAAATTAAAAAATAAAAAGTACAGGATTCCTACACGCCAACTACAGGACTCCGACACACCTACTGCAGGACTCCTACACGCCAACTATAGGACTCCGAAACACCTAGAATAGAATTCTGACACAGCTACAACAGGACTCCGACTTTCATATTACAGGATTCCAACACGCCTAATACAGGACTCCGAAACGCCTACTACAGAACTCCGACACGCCTGCAACAGGACTCCGACACGCATACTACAGGACTCCAACACGCGTATGAAAGGACTTCGACACGTCTACTACAAAACTCCAACAAACTTATCACATGATTCCGACAAGCCTACCACAGAACTCCAGTACTCCTAACAAAGCACGTTAGCACGCTTACTACACGACTCCAGTACACACACTACAAAAAAATCCAGCACTCGTGCTACCCTACATCAAATTCACAATAAGAATACAGCACCCCCACTGCAAAACAACAACACGACCACTACATAAATACAAAACTCCCATTAAATTAATACAACGAATATAATACGACCACTACATGTATACGCCACCATATACATGATGAGTAATATCACTCGCTGACACCGCTCGCTCACTCCCTCACTCACTCACTCAATGTCCGGCCCTTCTAGCTGACTAAGAGTCGAGTCAGCACCATTGGCTTTGCAACAACAACTCGACCACCAAACAGACATACGAACGCACATGAACATCCGAGTAACCAAACAAACACAAAACACAAATTAAGTATATTGACGATCCCCCCTGGACATATATATACATATTTAGTTATTAAGTAAATCACACCCTGTAATCCCAGGATACTAACCTTAGGAGATGACCGTGATCTTGCTCGCATAAAACTCTAAAGATTATGCGAGCATGACACGTCATAATTGCTAACTCAGCGTTTCCGGGCACCAAAACCAGCTCCCGCACCCCTTGGAGCGGCGGTTCTTAGTGACGTGCCTTAGTGATAAGACTGTGTAATAGTGTGTGAAATAACTTTATACTAGATACGACAATAAAGAAACAAAAACTTAGAGGCGTTTGTGCAGTGGACCCCTAATTGTGATGATGTGACGAACCCGTTACATTTTGTGTCTACAAGTGACGTTGGATGGAAACGACGTAACAATACCGTTACACCCGTCCCGTTACACTACAGGAATACAACAAACCCGCCACACGACTACAGCACGACAACTACACAAACACAACAGTCCCACTATACGACTACAACACCTCCGTTACACCATACATTACTTCACTAATACACTCCAACTCCAACAAGACTACTACATTATTCCGACAGGACTCCAGGAAGCCTACTACAAGACTCCAGCACGCCTACTACAAGACTTACGGAGGCCTACTATAGGACTTACGGACGCCTACTACAGAACTCCAACACAGCTAATGAAGGACTACAGCACACTTAATACACGACTTCAACACGCACACTACACGACTGCAACACCTCCACTACATGAAAGCAACACGCCCATTGCACGAAACCAAAATGCCTACTAAACGACTACAACATCCACACTACACGACAAAATGGCAACTACGCCGCTACAACACGCCAGCTGCACGACACCAAAACAACTACTACAAGTGTCCAGCATATCTATTACATGACTCAAACACTCCCATTACAGGATTCAAACACGCATACTACACAAGTCCAACCCGGTTACAACATGACTTCAAGAAGTCTACTACAAGACTTCAACGAGCTTAATACACTACTCCCACGCGCCGACAGGACTCCAATGCTTCTACTATATGTCTCCAGCGTGCCTACATCAAAACTTCAACAGACCTAGGACAGGATTCCAACTAGTATACTACTGGACTCCAACAAGCCTACTACACGACACCCACATTACCACTATTTGACTGAAGCACATCAACTGAACGAGTAAAACACGCCAACAACACAATTCTATCACCCCCACTACAAGACTTCAACATGCCAATTACACAACTCCAACATGTACAGTACACGACTCCAACAAGCCCACTACAAGATTCCAATACGCCAAATACACGACTGCTACACGTCAACTACAGGACTCCAACACTCCAATTATAGAACTCCAACAAGCTCACTTCAGCACTACATTTAAACCAAAACAATGATACAACACATCCACTACAAAACTACAGACCCACAGGACTAGTGCAGACTTAAAGGCTAAATACAGTCCTATAGGATCTTTTACTTAACACGAATCTTAAACACCTACGTCTCCTACAGACCTACAAAAATCCAACATACCAGTAGAACTCAGACATACCTACACAATACCAACACATCTACAAGATATCAAACACAGCTACAATACATCAACAAATCCCCAAGGCATAAAAATATCTAAAGGATTCAAGAAGAACTACAGAACTCCGTCAGACCTACAGTACTCTACAAGAGCTACTGGACTCTTGTAGATCTACTGGACTTCAGCATACCGAAG
>NW_027467711.1:240000-245000 GCF_046742065.1 Oratosquilla oratoria
ATGCGTACTGTGTCCGTGGTATCCTTGTGTATGTCAGCCCCCATCCGCCGTGATCCGCCGGCATCCACAGCCGAATTTTAAAAGTGATTGCATGCTCCAGCGGATTGGACAATCCGTGCGGATGAGCAAAATCCGTGTTGTATACGCCGCCGTCCGTAGTCTCTCCGTACTGCCTCCGCCACGATCCGTACTCTATCTGCGGCGTCCGTACTCTCTCCGCCAATGGAGAAGAGTACGTAGACAGTGCGGAGAGAGTACGAAAATACGTGGGTAGAGAGTACAGAGGCGGCGTAGACAGTACGGATGCCGGCAGAGACAGTGCGGATGTAGGCGGAGGCAGTGCGGAGGCGGCGTAGACAGTACGGATGCCGGCGTGGACAGTACGGAGAGAGTGCGGACTGAGAGGGGGTGCGCGCTGGATCTTTCTGCATCACTCTGTCTTCTCTGTTCCTCCAGATCACACGACTTCTACGATGCCTCGCAAAGAATCCAAACGCTCTGTCAAAGCTCTGCAGAAGCCAGCTGCTCCTGCACCGACACCAACACCTCCTGCCGACAGTTCGTCCGATGATTATCGTGAACAGATCAACGTATACCTTCCCGGTAAAGTGAGCCGCCTGCAGCAAGAGGAAACTGCAATGTTGTCAGTGGAATCAGAACTCGATGCTGCTGCATCACAGGCATCGCAGACATCGGCGACATTGGGACAATCGGCTTGGAAGGCAAAGTCGTGTGCCGTGATGCTAAGTCCTGAACAGGAGCAGGACGTAGCCAATTGGTACAAGGAACGCGAGTGGCTGTACAACTTTCGATCGGAGGCCTACAAGGATATGGGGCGGAAGAACAATGCGTAAGATGACAAGGCGGCAGAGCTTGGCATCACGTCCGCAGAGCTCAGAACCTGGGTGAAGAGCAAGAAGGACCTCGCATCGAAGATCCTGAAACAGAAGACCTCAGGCAGCGAAGCCAAGACTATGACGGACCGGGAACAGTGGGTCTACGACAACTTCCGTCATGCAGCGGGGTTTGTCAAGCGTGTGGCCGAGCACAAGCGAAAGAAGGCCGGACAGTTACCTCCACGGAAGACGACGGTCGTGGAGCCAGCTGAGGGATCGACGCAGCCGCTACATAGTGATGCCATGGTGCTGAATGACGAGGACGACGTGGCATTTGAGGTTGCATCCAGCAATGGCGGAAGTCACGTGACAGAGTCCTCGTCTGCTGCAAAGGACCAAGTAAGTACACATGTATACAATTCGTGGATTTCATTAGCTATTTATTGTTCATTTGTTATTCGTTATTGTGAATATTTTTTCATGTTCATATGTACCACCAGTTGTGTACTTGCAATAATTTAATTTTGCAATTTATTTTCAGCTCACTCAACACGCGGAGCAGTTGGTCACCATGCTGAGCCGCTAGAAACGCACCCCTTCAGACAGCCGTGATGGATATCGGAGGGCCTTGTTGGACCTCGTCTACCATGCGTCTGGCCGTATGGACGACGACATGTTTGACGAATTCCAGGCGCAATACTTTACCCTCATCTCGAAGTACCAGCTCGCTGCCAGGCGCAAGAGGGAGTCCCAGCAGCATATCGCGACGTGGCAGCCCACAGTACTGCAGCAAATGCCGCCACCTGCCTACCGACCGCAGCCGCAGCCCCCGCAACCCACCTACATCGTCCAGTACATGGTACCGCAGCACCAGGCCTACGTTGCTCAGCAGGTGGTGCCGCAACCCCAGCCTCCGTCGTCACAGGCCGTCGTCAGCCAGCCTGTAGGCCAACCGCTACGGAGTCCGTCTGTCTCCTATCAGCTGCAGTCGCCCCAACGTCCCACGTACTCCGCCGCGTCGACGGCCGTCACCCAGGCTGACTCCGCTATGGCATGAAGTAGCAGTAAGAACATCATCGGCCAGGGCTTCAGCATGATGAATGCGAGCATCGAGCTGGGAGACCAGTCATACAGTAGTCTGCTGAATCAGCTGAACTCCACGCCCAAACCCTCCACTCCTAACCCGAGCCAATCTCCAAGGAGAAGCGAATCGCCACGGAACACTCCTCAGTAATTCTATTTGATTTAGTAGCACAGTTCTGGTGAAATTTGTAAATATTTGTATTTGTTATATTTGCAGTTGTTATCTGCTGTTGACATTCTCATATTTTCTTTTTCAATTTGTAAAATGAAAATAAAAATCGTTTTAATGTTACATGCTGTTGACATTTCTTTCCTTAGTGTGATAAAATATAGTATGAAATATAAATAACATGAAAAATAATGGAAGAAATGGAAATAAAAGGAAATAAAAGTAAAAATGAGTAAAAATAAAATTAAAATAATAGATAAAAATAGGAAATTTTTTAAATGAAAAATAAAAGTAAAAAAGAAAGAAAACGAATTAAAAACAATAAAAAAAATAATGTAAAAATATATAATAATAAGAACAATGAAAATATTGTCAGTGTTCTCTTTATTGACTATGTTTACTGAACAATGGAAATGCAAGAGGAATATAATATAACATAACATTCACAATGCGTAATAAATACACAATACAATACAAGTACATCATCATATTCAAAAATGTCTAGATCATGTCGAGCTGCCACGGGATACTCCCAGCTTCAGAGTTGAAGTACTCCACCAAGTACTGTCTTTGCCTGTTCGCTTGTGTATTCGTATATCCTCTGTACATTCCTCCCATGTCTGGAAGTTCACGCCCTTCTCTCCAGGTGCCCGGCACAAGTTCGTGTGTGTTAGGGATTTCCATGTCTACAGGAAGTTCTGCATTTGGTCTTCTGATGCGTAGCAAGTTGCGGAGGATGCAGCATGACAACGCTATGGTGCAGACTGTGTCTGGTTGCTGTGGCATGGTGGTCAGGAGGCATCGGAAGCGATTGGCGGTAATTTAATGGCAAATGCATTATCCACAATTCTCCTTCCTCTTGACAATCTGTAGTTGAAGATGCGCTCAGAGTCGGTCATGTTCCGCAACGGAAATGGTTTCATGAGCCAGGTCTTCAGAGTAAATGCGTCGTCACCCACCAGAAAGTACGGCATTGGTATATCATCTCCAGGTAGAGGTTCTGCATCGGGTAGCCCAAGCTCATCATTCTCCAGGTAGGCTCTCAATTCTGTGTCATTGAAAATGCCTGCATCTGAACAAGCACCATTGTGGCCCACGTCACAGTAAAGGAACTTGTACTCAGCGTCAACGACAGCCAGTAGAACAATAGAGAAGAATCCTTTATAGTTGTAGTAGAACGACCCACTATTCTTTGGCTTCTTCATGGCAATGTGCTTCCCGTCAATAGCTCCAATGATGTGCGGGAAATTCCACCGATTCTCGAAACCTGAGGCAATTTCTTTCCAGGCGTCAGGTGAGGTAGGACAAACCACAACCTCAGGAGGGTACTCGTTGATGATGGCTTGGCACACTTCAGGAACGAAGACGCTGATGGTGTTGGCAGCAACTCGGAAGGAGTACGAAAGAGACTGGTAATTATCACCAGTAGCCAGGTATCTATGGGTAACTGCCAGCTTAAGTCCTGATGGGATGGCCTTCCTGAACTAGGTGTCTTGTTTCTCTATGCGCGGGCCTACACGACGTTGAAGTTCCGTAAAGATGTCGGGGTCAACTCTAAGGAAATTCTTCAAGCTTGTTTGATCTTCTGCATTCAATTCAAGCATGAGCTTCTCATACAGGCCATACATTGGCCTTCTGAGTAACCACTGTCTTCTCTGTCGTCTAGTTCTTCGTATCTCATTCTTTCTAGCTGTGCGTTCTTCTTTTCTTCTCTCCTGCTCTTGCAGACTTTCCAAGTGCAAGATGGCTTGCGCAACCCATATCCATTGAAGAACCAATTCCGTGAGTTGTAGTAGTCTCCTCTCTTCACTTGTAAACCACATCTTGGAGTACTCTGCGAGTGATCGGAAAGCAGAATGTGAATGATTTGGGCCCAAACAATACAGCCGTATATATAGGGACATTGACAATCAAGCGTTCGTCCGTAATGTGTCCGCACTGTAATAATTACATCCGCACTGTATCCGCACTTTCCGTACTGCCTGCGTACTCTCTCCGCGGTCTCCGTACTCTCTACGTACTCCATACGCGGCCTCCGTGTTGCATCCGCGCCTGGAGGTCCGTACTCTCCAATGCCAACCGTACTGTGTCCGTGACGTCCGTACTCTTACCGTACTGTATCCGCCACCATCCGCGGGAAATTTCGGCAAATTGGACCATCCGCCGCTCAATCCGTGCTGTATCCGTCTCGTCTCCGTACCGTCTACGCCAATTTTAGCTAAAATAGACAAAAATCCGTACTGTTTCCGTACCGTCACGTCCGTACTCTCCACGCAGCCATTCGCGGCATTCGTGCGAAGGTGTGTTAGAGAAACGAACTCACGCACATAATAATCAAAATTCTTAGAGTTCTTGTATATGTATATATATGCATAGTTGTGAACACATACAGGTATATACATATATATATACATATACACATATACAAATACATGCACACACACACATATGTATATATATATATACATATATATATATATATATATATATAGGCGTACACACACATACACATACACACACACACATACACACACACACACACACACACACACACAAGCACACACATACACACACACATTGATTTCAAGAAAACCTTTGATCTTGTAGATCATACCACTATCATCACCAAAGCCATCCACCTAGGCCTCCCCACGTTCTTGGTGGCTTGGCTGTCTAACTTCCTGACGGACCGCTGTCAAGCTGTCAGATATCAGGGACACGTCTCTACAGTCCAGCATCTCTCCTGTGGGGTGCCTCAGGGAACAAGAATGGGGCACTGTGTTTCCTGATACTCATCAACGATGCCCTGGGAGATACACCGCACAGGTGGAAATATGTTGATGACTGCACGGTTGGGATCTCTGTGTCCAACACTGACCTGAACTACGACCCACTGCAGAACACACTGGACA
>NW_027467711.1:255000-260000 GCF_046742065.1 Oratosquilla oratoria
CCCCAAATCGGGCTCGCCCAAAATGACTCGACAAAGAAACTGAAAAAAGTATTGCTAAAAAGAGACAGGATTATAAGAAATACAAGTGTTCGGGTGCACCTAATGACTATCAAAGTTATCTAATAATACAGAGAGATAAGAAAAGGCAATAAAAAACGAAAACGACAATACGAAATAAATATCGCTGATAAATCCAAAGAGAATCCCAAAGAATTCTATAGTTACATTAGAGATAAAAAGGTTATTAGGAATCACATTGACCCACTATTATCTGCTTGTTCCAATCACTGTTATCAATCAAGCTTTTATTTTTTTTTTTTTAACTTAGTTTCAGTTTTTGAACATTCAATTCTTAATTTGCTGTAAATATTGTCAAGTAATAACGGTTTCCAATAAACAGGTATGGTATTCATAAAAGCACTTTCACTTTCACTTAACACATTAAATGCTTCTTTTACTTCGATGTTAGTTATTTCATTGTGTTTCTTGAGGATAAGACGTTAGAATTCATCAAACGGTTTATCAGAATGTTTAAAAAATCTATTTGATAAAATAGATTTCGGGATCACTTGTTCGTTGTAGCATTTTTTCATAAACTTTAACCGCAACTTGAGTTTATAGGCTTTCAGAAGAGAGGAAGAAAATCTAGCAGCGAAGGGGAACAGTCCAGGGCAGTTAAGACGAAAATTGTTGAAGAAGCTCGTCGTTTCCATTATGCACAAATTTCAAAAGGCACACGTGAATCACAAATATGCAGAATCCACTAGGAAGAGGAGAAACACACGGAGTCCGAGCGCTTTCATGATATATTGACAATATCAAGGAATACAGAAAAGTGAGTACAAACAAGTTAAGATACAGAGTATATATAGGACAAGTAAGAAATTTACCCTCCTCTACGAAGTATGAATGCTTAGGTCCCTCGGCGAGGTCGTGCATGAAATTTTGTCACATTAACTTTTGAAATATGTACCATTTATATAATTGACAAACCATTATTAATAGTTGGCCATGATTGTATTTGATGATTCCTGACTCTATAATACTTCTTTCTGTTATATTTTTAAACTGCATAATTTCTTAAGCATTTCTCCAGTCAACAGGATGGTCAAAGTCACGAACATGTTTAAAAAGGGCACTAAATTCCTAGCCTTTTTTAATACTGTTCTTATGTTGTTTTATAACCCCTAATTCTTTTCCTGTTTGACGACTACATCGTCGACGTATGGTAAGACATTCTTGTCTTACCATACGACGACGATGTAGTCATCATGGGCGATCTGAATGGACACGTTAGAAAAGACCGCCAAGGAACAAAACACGTCATAGGAGCACACAGCGAAAAGAACATATCAATGGGAACAGCTCCTTGATTTTCGTGTACATGAGTGTCATGAATACTTTCCATAATCACCAAGAAAGCCACAAATGGACTTGGTACAGGTGGAATAGCATACAGCAAGAACACACCGACAATTTCGTGATTATCTCATGTCAACAAAGAACAAAAGAATTTTCAGAAATCTGATCCAGACAACAGGCTGGTTATGGATACATTAGAAATTGCCAAACCAAACCATCTGAAAAGTATAGGGAGAAAAATAAAGAATCTGACAGATAAAAATGTAAAGAAGCCTTCCAATGTAGATTGAGAGAAAATAGAGCCAAATATGTTAGAAAAGAAGATTTGGAAGAGGGATGGAACGCCTTCCATTTGCAGAGGAAGTTATACAATATGAGGCATCATAAAAAAAAAAAAAATGGTGGGTGGAAAATGCTAAAAAAAAAAATCAAAAAGAAAATTATTTCCGAAAATGGATGAGAAAGAGGAGAATAAACGATCAAGAGGAGTACGTTAAAGCTAGAAGAAAGGCAGAGAGAGTGAAAAGCAATGAAAAGGATATATCGTTAGAGAAAATAGGGAGAGACCTGGAACAAGATTTACAAGGAACTAGAAAGCTAATTCACAACATAGCTAAAACCTTTAGAATGGCATCAGCACCTCCGTCATATGCTGTTAAGGATGAAAATGAAGAGAACTGTTCATAGTCACCAAGGAAATCAACAGATGAAAATAATTACTTCAAAATCATGTTGAATATATGAAATAACGAGGAAGCAAATGAGCAAGAGAGCAATATAAATGAAATTCTAGAATCAGACAAACGACCAATTACACATGATGAAATACAAATGCCCTTAAAAAAAATCAAAGCAGCAGGAGAAGATATGATTTCATCCAAGATATTAGAGAATATTGGGGATGTAGGAAAAGTACCTGTGGATTGGAATAAATCTATAGTATGCCCAATGTACAAAATGAAGGAGACAAGACAGACTACAAAATCTATAGAGGAATAGCTTTCGTACCACATATAGCAGAATATCTCAATATATATATATTGGTATAAATAGGCAGTAAGTTCTCATGCAGATACGTTTGAATGATGACCAGAGCTAATTCTATATACACTATCTTCATAGTGATTTTGTCGATTTTCCATGGTGTTGTTCGATAGAAGAACATAACACAAAAATATAAAGCACAAACGTTCGGTTGACTCTTACAGCCATCTTCAGGTCAGTAAAATGAACATAGAGATCATTATATAGATACAGATGTATGAAGATACTAGCAGAGGTAGGTTGAAGCTGGACGTCAGGTGCAGCTTCAACCTACCTCTGGTCTTCAATCAAACATACATACATACAAACATACATACATACATACATACATACATACATACATACATACATACATACATACATACATACATACATACATACATACATACATACATACATACATACATACATACATACATACATACATACATACATACATACATACATACATACATACACCAAAGGCTTTTTTCCCTCTTACACGGGAGGTAGCCAAAAAGAAAAATGCATACAAAACCACTCCATCCCATTCCATTCACTACATACTCCACTACCCTCCACCCTCTTCCCTCCCTCACATCTTGGCACCTCCTGGATGACGGGTCATCCCTGCATTTAGAATTTTAATCGGGAAAATTGAGAATATACGAGAAGAAAACTAAATAACTACTACAACGCTGTCCTTTTTAACTTTACTACAGATACATTGACGACATTTTTGTTTGTACGCAATCAGAAGCCCTTCTCGAGAAATTAAGACTGCGCCTCCAGGAAGAATCCGGACTAAGTTTCACGATGGTAAACTCCCATTTCTTGGTGTACTAGTTGATTCTTCTTCTGGTGAATTTGCCACAAGTGTGTACAGAAAACCTACTAACTCTGAATTTTTTTTAAACTTTAAAAGTGAGTGCCCGACCAGTTATAAGAACAGTACCATTAGAGCTTATGTCCGTAGGGCTCTCAAAGTTTGCTCTTCGTGGGAGGCCCTATATACAGAACTTAAACATATTCGTCAGATTCTTGTGAATAATAGTTTTCCTAACTATGAGTTTGATTCCATTTGTAAAAAAAATTATGTGACCACCTTTCCCCCCAAACATCCTCCAAGCCCCAATTGATTAACATCTATTATCATAACATTTTTACTAAGGCTTACAAAAAAGGTGAAAAAATCATAAAAGATCTCATCACTAAAAACTGCCACCCAGTCTCTAACGAGAAGAAAATCCGCGTAGTTGTATACTATTCCAACACAAAAAACTAGCTCTTTGGTTATGAAAAACAACCTGAATAGCAACACTGAGACTATTTCTAAAACCAGCGTAGTATATGAGTTTAGATGTGATAACGAGGACCGTGAAACTCGTAAGTCAACCTACATTGAACACACTAGATGTAGTCTCAGTAGAAGAATTTCTATGCACTTACAAGCATTAGCTTGTATGACAATGTTCTCGCTCGCATGAACACCCCCCACCCCTCTCCCTCCGACCACCCCTTCTGTTTCCACCACACCCTTTGACAATGTGAAGTCGGGTCATAAGCACCCTCTCCTTCCTCCTCCCACCCACTCCCTCCATCCTCCCCTCCAACCGACCTCGCAACCCCCACCCCAACCCCCCAACCCCCATACCGACGCTGTTAAGAGAGGTCACACCCCAATACCCCCTCCCACTCCACCACCTATGCAGGTTAGGCTCTGATATATAAGTCAAAGGCCCACGCTATCTTTTGTCGTTTCTTTAGATTTTTAAATTTTGTAAGTATTGTCCCCCAACAGTCTATGTATCTGTATTAGTTTACGAAATTATTTATTGGCGTCTATCTTCTTGATTGGTGATTTTTTTTTTTATACCCATGTTTTTTGTTTCTGTATGTCGGTAATTTTCATGTTACAGATTTTCCTGATGATGCCTCCTTGCAGACGAAACGTTGAGAATTAAATAAATTACTTTGGTAATTTGGTTTATGCACACACACCCAATGGCCGAGTCCTTGTTAGAAAGTTTGAAAATACCCATAAGAAGATTAACAACATTCCTTAATGCTGTCGACTTCAACAACACCTGTTTACAAAAGAATCTGCTCCCTCAATATTCATATATATATATATATATATATATGTATATATATATATATATATATATATATACACACTGAATGGTTCCCAGTGATCAATTAATATCTTTTTCAACCACATATTACTTTTAATTCCATACCATCGCAAACGAGACTGAAAGTCGCTCGAAGGAGGCATCAGTTGGGAATTGAAACGTAGACGAGCCGAGGATTCGAACCCAGCTTACCCGTAACAAAGTTACATTGACGTAAACCAATACGCTATCAAGAGAGATATAAGTTGAGTACGACTTTCTTGTATTTGTATGCACGAATTACATACACCTACACGAAATATCGCATTCAACCCATCTCCGCCATGAAAGAGCATTGGACGTATGTGCGCGTGGGAAGTTTCATACATACACACTGAATGGTTCCCAGTGATCAATTAATATCTTTTTCAACCACATATCACTTTTAATTCCATACCATCGCAAATGAGACTGAAAGTCGCTCGAAGGAGGCATCCGTTG
>NW_027467711.1:265000-277500 GCF_046742065.1 Oratosquilla oratoria
TTAATTTCAAGGTATCCTCTTGTTTCTTCAGTTTACAGTTCTTATGCATAATTGCTTTTCAGTAATTTCTCTTTTTTTTTATATATAAGGGAATGACACTGAATTTTGATAAAAACGTTAATGCAATTCTTCCAAGTTTCCTTATTACCCTGACCAGTGTGGAATTTCTCCATTTTATCTTTAATTTCTCTATCAATTTCTCCCATTGGAAAGCCGTTATTTGTTCAATTTTGCCTGACTCGATTCAATTCTTGATGGAGAAGTTGCCAATTTATACATATTATAAATAGGGAGGTGCGTCGGCAGAAATCGGCACTTTTTTGGTGAATCGGCATCGGCATTGGTGAGAATCGGCATTTTCCAGTAATTCACTTATTATTCATTGTTCTGGTGGCTGCATTGGGCCATGCAGCATATCATGTGCGATATGAGATACCACTTCCAAATAATCATTACTTTATTTTCATTGAGCGTCACAACCGTAGGGAATGAGGTGGCAAGGAATATGCTGTGGTAGTGGTAAACCTACACTGCCGTCTAGTACCAAAACACACGTTTCGAAAATATTGTGCAGAGGTGATAAAATCTGCAGACACGAGAACGTACGGCCGGAGAAACTTTTGAAATAGCAGCACAATTCGTAGTAAATGTCATAGCAAATTATAATAATCTTTTTTTTTTATTTCTTATACATATATATATATATATATATATATATATATATATATATACATATATATATATATATATATATATATATATATATATATATGTATATATATATATACATATATGTATATGTAGAATTAAATACGACAGCATTCTGACAATTGTTCAACTTTTTCTTAATGTTTTCTATTTGTCTTATCAACTTTTTTCCAGTTGTAGGGTGAGCTGATACAAGTTCTCCATAGTTTTCCATTTAATATTCTCGAGCTTTCGTCTTCAAAGAGACATCATCAGGATTGACAAAATTTCTGCAATAATGAATACAAATGTTGGTACATATAAGTTACAAAATAAATTACAAAAATACAAATACAAATATACAGGTAGAACAAAAGATATATAACGAGAGTCTTGTTTTGTGATTTTAGACAGGGAAGACTACATCAGAAAATGTAATACCATCTTACAAGACCATTCTAAGTTTAAACTAATTACTCGTAACCCTGTAGACAGTGTTAAAAAGAAATTGAACAAATTAATTTCGGTAGTCAATGCTCAAGTTGGTGGTTTTAAATTTGATAAAATTACAGGAGATTTTAACCCTGGTTATTTTTACGGTAACGCAAAAACCCATAAATTGTCAAACCCACTTAGACCTATCATTTCCCAGATTCCAACCCCTACCTACAATGTGGCCAAAAAATTACATAATGTGATTTCCCCCTACATCCCAAATCCTTATTCCCTCCACTCATCTGACGAGTTCATTGATATCTTGAGACTCAACAAACCTGAAGGCTTTATAGCTTCGCTGGATGCGGAAAATTTATTCACTAATATTCCCCTCATTAGAACTATTAACATCATTCTCCAGTATGCGTACCAACACCCTGTACTCCCACCACCCCCTATTCCCATGGACACCATGAAAGAAATGTTAACTATTTGTACAACTGAGGCCCCGTTCAGATGCCCCGAAGGTAAACTGTATGTACAGACCGATGGAATTGCAATGGGCTCGCCCTTGGGCGTTATATTTGCTCAGTCCTTTATGTCACATGTGGAGGAAACAACATTTCTCGCGAGTGAACTTAAACCCAAAATATACTGTAGATATATTGACGATATTTTCGTATGTACACTCTCCAGAGAGCACCTGGAAAAATTAAGACTGCGTCTACAGGACATTTCGGGTTTGAATTTCACAGTACAAATGAACACAAATGGTAAACTTCCTTTCCTTGATGTCCTGGTTGATTCCACCTCTACTAATTTTATTACCAGTGTTTACCGTAAACCCACCAACTTAGATAAATGTATGAACGGTAACAGCGAATGCAGTGATAGTTATAAGAAAGGTGTTATTAGAGCATACGTCAGAAGAGCTATAAAAGTATGTTCGTCCTGGGAAGCACTACATGCAGAACTCCAGCATGTACGACAAATGCTCACCAATAATGGTTATGCTAACTGTGATTTTGACCGCATAACCAATAAATTACTGTGTGAACTTGGGTCCAACCAAAGCGCCAATAAGCCTAATTTTATTAACGTTTTTTATCGTAACACCTTCAGTGATGCCTACAAAAAGGATGAAAAAGCAATCAAGGACATAATTAAGAAAAATTGTCACCCCACTAAAGAGAACCATGAGATCCGAGTCCTTATATACTATCGTAACCCTAGAACCTGTTCAATGGTGATGAAAAACAACTGTAATAGTCGAGCTGACTTTACATCTAAAGCCAACGTGGTGTATTTATTCAAATGTCCAGCCAAGAATTGTACGTCTCGCAATATCACATACGTCGGGCACACCAGATGTACTCTCAGCCGAAGACTAACCTTTCACCAACAGGACGGAGCGATCAAGGACCATTATTCAAAATATCACAATCGAAATATTGACAGAGACACCTTAGTTCAATGTACCAAAATTATTGCGTACAATGAGGACCCTAGAAGGTTGAAACTCTTGGAGGCATTCCACATCAGGGACTCTGCCCCCACTATAAATATTCAGTCGGACATGACGTCCAGTATTAAGCTGTACAGTAGCGCTAACCTGAGACATCGCTACATTGACGTCCCCTCTCCTCCTCCCCTCCCACCCCCCACTCCCCCACCACTCAGACGATCAGCCAGACTCCGTAATGGGAACTCGGATAGCAGTTTATGTATTTAAACCTTTCTCTCTCTCTATCATTTGTACTTTCCTTGTAGACGTAAGTAATAACTCTCGTTATATATCTTTTGTTCTACCTGTATATTTGTATTTGTATTTTTGTAATTTATTTTGTAACTTATATGTACCAACATTTGTATTCATTATTGCAGAAATTTTGTCAATCCTGATGATGTCTCTTTGAAGACGAAAGCTCGAGAATATTAAATGGAAAACTATGGAGAACTTGTATCAGCTCACCCTACAACTGGAAAAAAGTTGATAAGACAAATAGAAAACATTAATAAAAAGTTGAACAATTGTCAGAATGCTGTCGTATTTAATTCTACATGCATCAAAGAAAACCTGCTTCCTGACTTCACATATGTATATGTATATATATATAAATATGTATATATATATATATATATATATATATATATATATATATATATATGAATATGTATATTAAAACAGCAAGGTTTCTACAACAGAAATTAAGCGAGAATAATATGGGAGAGAGAGAGAAAGAGAGAGAGAAAGAGAGAGAGAGAGATAGAGAGAGAGAGAGAGAGAGAGAGAGAGAGAGAGAGAGAAAGCGGACGGATTTACTCCCAGTTCGCAGCAATTTATAGCCAAATGAATCGTTTATAAATATTGTTTATGTATTTTGACAAGGTAAATACATAACAATACACTTTTATGTTTTCTGACAATGACAGCCATGACTTTGACTCATGTTTAGATGATTTGCAGTCAAATTCAGTCACATGAGTCAAAAATTTTAAAGTGAAAAAATATATATCTTCATCTGTTCTGACACTACAAAGCGAAGTTGATAAATTTTGCTCCCTTTCACTGGAACCACGTGACTGATTCCTTGAGTTGGTGCAGAGACAACCACAACTCGTATCCCGAAGTTGGAAAAGTTGTCAACAAAATGCTGTGTTCTCCATCTTCAGTGGAGAGTGAACGCCTCTTCAGCATTGGTGGTAATGCCTACACCCTACACCGTAACCGTTTGACTCCAGAAACAAGGGACAAATTGATGCTGTTGAACTTCAGTTTGCGAATGTTTAACTTTGGCTATTAACCCATGGAATACGGCAGTACTCAGGTTAATCAGAATGTCGAAAAAAAAAGTGTCATTGAGTTTTGTGTTCCTTCTGTATTTTATATATATATATATATATATATATATATATATATATATATATATATATATATATACAGGTAAACGTCGACTTACGATGGCATTAGGTTTCGATAGAGCCATCGTAAGACGATTTCATCGTAAGTCGATCCCCAATTTGTGTATCACTCTGTTCCGTGGTCACTGTACCTAGCCTACCTGTATATTAACCACCAGAGATACTGAATATAGCCTATTAAACATGTACAGTAGTTTATTTAATTATTTTTATCCTTTTTACCATATTCAAACACTATAATATGTATTTTCAGTACGGAACTTAAATCTAGCGGGCAGCAGCCAATGTCAGCCGTACGACGTGACGTAATAATACTCGCATCATAAAATATAGTCACCGCTTATATCGATCGTTCTCTCTTTCACCCGCGAATTTTGAAAACCACAGAGAATGGGATTCAGGGCACATTTCAGAGAATGTAAAAACACAGGGGCGACTACAATAAATATAATCAAGACGCCGATATGGCAGCGTCGCGAATCCACTTGCTCCTCATGACGCCTACGTGTGCGGCACCGTATGGAAGGGGTTAAATTATCATATCGTCGTCGTCGTCGTCGTCATCGTAAAGTCGAACAATCGTAAGTCGCGGCCATCGTAAGTCGACGTTTACCTGTATATATATATATAATCTTTTGGCCATTTCCCGCATTCCATGGGTCAAATATTAGATAGTAGAGACCGAGTTAGGTTTAGATTTTACTATTAAGTTAGGATTAAGAAATTGAATAATGAATTTTACACTCTGCATATGTGTTTTATTAAAACCATCTATTAAATAATTCAAGTTACTTCAGGTTGGTAGTTACATCAAAATCTATGAAATAGGTAATTTTTAACCTCTTTTTCGACCGATAGAAAATCATACATTGATAATCATAAAGTGGTCAATCAATAAACGCTTCATTAAGTTCATTCAATCATTAGCATCCAACAGCTCAACAACTAGCGTGTATAAATCCACATATATTATAAAGCAAATAAAAATCATACTGATACACCGTAATTATATGAAGTGGAATCGGCAACTAAAGGTGAATAGGAATCAGCATTGGTATCTACATCGGCAACTAAGGGTGAAAAGGAGTTGGCATTGCCATAGGTATCGACAAAAAGAAAAACACACGGCTAATTACAAATACTCTTGAAATCTGTGAGCGTATTACAAATTTGCCATTGATTTATTTCGTGACGTAGTGTTCTCCCTTCCCCCTAGAGATAGAAAGATAGTGAGAAAGATTGGAAGTATTTATAAGATCATTGACGCCAAGTATGCTGTATTATTCAACAAAATAAATATATACATATATACATGCATATATACATATATATATATATATATATACATATATATATATATATATGCAATAAAAACACTAGGAGCGTGTGTTCACAAATGCGTAAATAACCTAGTGGTTATTTACGCATATATATATATATATATATCAAGGACTACTATTACACAGGACGTGCGCACCCAGATCCCTGGGTCCGCTAGCGGAGGCCATTGCTTTCTTTGTAACTTAACATTTTATATTGGACAAATATATCAAAACTAGAAACCTAACAATGTATATAGGACACATATATCCACTATTGACTTATTCAATCCAGTATAAGTTAATATAAACTTTTATAGTGAAATAAGAAACTATTTTTAAGGCAATGTTTTGCTTTGAAATGCCGATTTTAGCCGGACTTAACAGGTAGTATTGTATGAGGTTAGTGGACACCAGGGTTGGCGTTTTCTTTTTCTTTTTCTTTCTTTCTTTCTTTTTATATAAAAAGTCGATTTATTTTTTATTTAAATCAGATCTATTTGATTTAAATAGATTGTTTTTATAGATTTTAAATATTGTGGGATTGCTATCTGATATACGATCTGATTGCTAAAGGACATTTTTAGCATATCAATATAAAGAACAGTGTTAGACTTGCCACAAGTATACAAGGAACGGTATAAGCCTACATGTAGTATATATCCCTGTGCAGCCCACAACAAGTTTCAACAAGATTCTTGTTGAAACTTGTTCTAGGTAAGCAGCTTCTCACTGAGTCAGTTGCTGCTTTGGAATCAACCGGGAAGGATGTCTTCTGGACCTGGCAGAGTGGTTCCTTCAGGCTGGAAAAAATTATCCTGTCTGGAATTATTTTGAAAAACTACCAACAACTTCTGGCAAAGGGTACCGAGCTAAATCCAAAGACTGCAGCCAGGAACTACAGGGCATTGTGTCAAGATTAAAAATCTCACAGAGATAAATGCCCAGGTCAGCCACAGCATACAGAAGAAGAAATTGATGACTCAGGTAAATAATTTTACTTATATTGTGTGCATTTCTCCCTTTTCATACGCAACTATATAAATTTGGTGAACAATGGAGAGCAGGTGCAATAAAAATGTGAAGGCCTAAAGAGATGATACTTCAACTTCAATACTTCTAAATTTGGGTAATGACTATATCACTATAATATACTGTATCCACTCAACTTTGGGGCCTAGATGATTGTTATTCATTTCATTCAACATTGTGTAATATATTTCATAGGTTCCATTGGAATTCAGCCCACATGGGATTCAGCCCAAAGGGATTTAGCCTAACCTAACCCAACTAACCCATTATTTTTAGTGAATCTAAAAGTGGACTGAATTTTGTGTGGGCTGAATTCCAAGCCCACCTATTTCATATCCTGTTAATTATTTCCAAATAATTTAGTGGCTTGTGAATATGATCATTATCTAACAAAAATAACTACTGTACTCAAAAGCAGCCTAAATCACACTGTATTCATTAATTTATTTATTTATTTATAAATTATGTAATATGCTAAAAAATTCTGTTTCCATTTCAGGATCTGTATCAACAGCTTCAATCCTTTCATCATCGGCTCCACTTGAATTATCTGCAAACCTGACTCCACCATTAAAAAGGTCACTATCAGACTCCTCCACAGGCGCCACTTCTGCTAAATTATTTTCATCTAAAAGAAAGTCATCAACATCTCTGGACAGATTTATCATAAAAACTTCAGCCTCTCAAAAGGAAAATCTCGACAAAGAAGTTGCAAGAATTATATTTGCTACAAATTCACCATTTCGTCTTGTTCAGCATCCTCATTTTCTCAAGATGGTTCAGAACCTGAGGCCAGGTTATATTCCTCCATCCAGAAAAGATATTGCTGATAAGTACTTGGATCTTGTGTATGAAAAGGAATATAAAAAGTGTGAAGATGACCTGAATAATGAAACTGTATGTCTTTCAATTGATGGGTGGTAACATCCATAATGAGCCCATAATATGTGTCACTCTAACAACATCCACTGGTCATATTTATTTAGTTGACACAACAGACACATCAAGAAAACCTCACACTGCTGAATATCTTCTACAACTTGTACAAAATTCGATCAAGATGGGTGGTTGTCACATTGGAAGTGTTGTGACAGACAATGCAGCAAATGTCACCAAGATGAGAAAACTCTTGGAGGAATCGAGTGAACCTGAGCATACCGTCCTCACATACGGCTTATACTGTTCCTTGTATACTTGTGGCAAGTATATATAACACTGCTCCTTGTATTGATATGCTAAAAATGTCCTTTAGCAATCAGATCGCACATCAGATAGCAATTCCACAATATTTAAAATCTATAAGAACAATCTATTTAAATCAAATAAATCTGATTTAAATAAAAAATCGATTTTTTTTTATTTTCTAAAAAGATAAAAAAAAAAAAATCGCCAACCCTGGTGTCCACTAACTTCATACAATACTACCTGTTAAGTCCGGCTAAAATTAGCATTTCAAAGCATAACAGTGCCTTAAAAATAGTTTCTTATTTCACTATAAAAGTTTATATTAACTTATACTGCATTGAACAAGTCAATAGTTGATATATTTGTCCTATATACAATGTTAGGTTTTTAGTTTTGATATATTTGCCCAGTATAAAATGTTAAGTTACAAAGAAAGCAATGGTCTCCGCTAGCGGACCCAGGGATCTGGGTGCGCACGTCCTGTGTAATAGTAGTCCTTGATATATATATATATATATATATATATATATATATATATATATATATATTTATATATATATATATATGTATGTATGTATGTATGTATGTATGTATGTATGTATGTATGTATGTATGTATGTATGCATGTATGTACGCATGTATGTATGTATATATACATACATTTTTAACAACCACAATGCACTTTAATTCTAAGCCATCAACATCGGGAGACCCGATGGAGGCTAACATGCCGAAATTGATTGAAATGCGGTACTGCCAAGGACTCGAACCCGGCTAGCGCATGACAAGTGGTGTAGTGACTTAACGATTACTTGCCATACGCTAGCCGGGTTCGAGTCCTTGGCAGTACCTCATTTCAATTTCTGCATGTTACCCTCCATCGGATCTCCCGATGTTGATGGCTTAGAATTAAAGTGCATTTTGGTTGATAAAAGTGTATCTCTATTCACTGGACCTCATTCAGTTTTATACATACATACATATATATATGTATATATATATATATATATATATATATATATATATATATATATATATATATATATATTGGATGAATGGCTTAGACAGATGAGAGTGTGGGTGGAGGAAGAATAAGCAAAGATGGGCTGGAACTCCTTTATTGCTTATACGTTTCGACCGACTCGATCTTTTTCAGTAAACTGTCTACAAACAGTTTGGACCTTACATCTATACACCCGAGGACGGGGACATGGACAGGTCATCCCGCTGGCTGTCTGGGGATTCCCTTTCCCGTACCATGTATATGTTTCCCAATCGTATTTATAATCAATTTACTTGCTGCCTTTGATAAACAAACGAAACCTTCCCTGCCATTGACATTTTCATAAGAATTAATATAGGCAGCTTCAACAGTCTTCCTCATGCCTCTTCTTAACCCCGTGTGTAAAACCTCGACCCCATCCCAGTGGGGCAAATGTCCAGATTGGTCAGCGTGCTGAACGAGTGAGTTAGACGTCCTGTGTGACCTCAAGTCTCGTTTGTGCTCGGCTATGCGTTTCTCGTCCCCTCGACCTGACTCGCCGTAATATGAAGATGAGCATCTACCGCAAGGAATGCGATAAATGGTACTGAGGGCGTTTTGGGGCAGTCCCTTTATAATCTTAGTCTTGACAATTCTTCCTATTTTAGAATTGGAAGTTCCAGCCCATCTTCGCTTATTCTTCCTCCACCCACACTCTCATTTATTTATATATATATATATATATATATATATATATATATATGTATATATATGTATATATAATATATATATTTATAAATCACAACTAACACCACAGTCGGACGAAAGAAAAAGTTGGCCAGACGGGGAGAGACCTACCGACAAGATTAAATGAACACAAAAGGTCGATTAGATATGGCCAAATAAATTCAGCAGTGTTTCAACACGTAAATAAATTTAATCACCGGATGGACTGGGAGAAATCTGATCTCATTTATAAATCAGGGTGTGGGTTCAGAAGGAAAATGGTGGAATCAACATTAATTGATTATCTGCCCACGATGAATATTTCCAAGGGTCAATGGACCCCAGACATCATTTCAGGACTATTCATCACCAAAAATATTGTCAACAAGCTTCCTCCCCCTCCCCCTGACCCGACCTCATGTCAGCCTCAGGTCAACTAGAGTTGGGGCAGTGATGTTCTTTATTTTCTCATGTTCCCTTTCTTTTGTAAGAGGTTGCTACTTAAGATAGCCTCCTCCCTGCCACTTTGTACTACTGAAGAGGATTGCAGGTAGCAATCGAAATATATAGTTCCGCTTACGCAACTTTTTCTTTCGTCCGACTGTGGTGTTAGTTGTGATTTACAAATGTGTTACTACATTTCTCACCTGTGATATATATATATATATGTATATATATGTATACATATATAATATATACATATATATAAGTATATACATATATATACATATATATATATATTTATATATATATATATATATATACGTATGTATGCACACACATTTTATATATACATCTACATATGTATATATATATATATATATATATATATATATATATATATACACACAAGCCAATTACCCGCGCGTTGCTGTGAGTTCGTGAATAATCCCTAACCTAACCATGCCATACTTAACTTTAACCCTTAACCCTAACAAAAATATTTTTAAATGAAATATAGCTTTAAACACTCCCCCTCCTAGATGTGCGCCCCCTACCCGAAGGTTGGGAAACCCTAGTTTTAAAATAAATGCATACACAAGCACAAATATCATGTGCACATTATTTTGCGTGCGTGTGTGAGTGTGTGTGTGGATTGGCAATAAATGCCTACAGCTAAAAGGTGAAGAAATGTATCTACTTTATTTATCTTCAAAATATATATAGTTATAGGGGTTTATTTGGAAAAACCTAGGAAGAGTTTGTAAATAAAAAATAAAAAAATCCGCCGTACTTGAATCAAATGAAAATAAGCAATATTTCAACATTTGGTAGAATTATACAATCATTTTACATTTGCATATTTTTTTCTTACAAAAGCTATCATCGTTTGTGGCAACATTAATTTCAGAAATATAAATAATATTTATGAACGCATACAATGATTTGTTTAATTATATTGATTCTTATGTTACGAAAATAATAACTTAAGGGAGAACTACAGTAGTGGCGTGTTCCCTCACCATAAACCTAACTTTAACCCTTAACCCTAACCAATTTTTTTTAATTAAATATAACTTTAAATGCTCCCCCTCTCAGGTGTGCGCCCCCCCCCCTCTCCCGAAGTTGGGAAACCCTAGTTTGAAAATACATGGATACACAAACCCAAATATCATGTGTACACATTCTTTTGTGTACGTGTGTATGAGCATGTGTGTGTGTGTGTGGATTGACAATAAATGTCTACAACTGAAAGGTGAAGAAATGTATCTAGTTTATTTATCTTCAGAATATAAATAGTTATAGGGTTTTATCTGCAAAATCGTAGGAGTTTGTGAATGAACTATTTCCGCCCGCACAAAAATTAAATTGAAATAACCAATATTTCAACATTTGGAAAATTATACAATCATTTTCCATAAACATGCTTTCTTCTTACAAAAGCTATCATGGTTTATGGCAGCATTAATTTCACAAATGTAAATGATATTTATGGATACATACAATGGTTTGTTTAATCATATCGCTCCTCAAATGTATCATCTCTTTTTTCATAATCATATCATGATTTTAATCTGTATAAAAATCAATTACGCTGGTAAACAGCGTTTATGTAAATAAAAACCTCGTCAGCAACCTTGCCACGAGCCATGTATATATACGCTTAGGCTCTCTGTGAGAGCAGACTTATATTTTCTACTCTAATAAAGAAGAGAAAGGCTCCAGCTGTTTTGAGTTCGCTCCATCATACCGCTACCGTCAACTTATATGATATGTTGACTTCAACCCAAGTCCACAACATTCATTCGGTTTTGTTACACTTACATGGTCCTTTCGAGGAAGGACTTCTAAGGGTTAATCTCGAATATCCTCCTCGGTGTGGTGGCAAGTGTTCCTGGGGCTCCTAGTCATTTAAAGCTTGGGGAGATTTCTGACACACGCGAGGACGACGAAAGGAATAGGGACCAGGAAGAAATGCCAACCGGTAGGGAATGTGGGAGAAAAAATGAATAAGAAAAAGGACGACCGTCTGGCAAGGAAATCAAGAAACGACTAGGTACCTAGAAAAAGAGCCAGCCGGTTGGGAACGAGGGAGGGAAAAAACGAACAACAAAAAAGACGACCGGCTGGCAAGGAAATCAAGAAACAACTAGGAACCTAGAAAAAGAGCCAGCCGGTTGGGAACGAGGGAGGGAAAAAATGAAGAAGAAAAAGGAAGACCGGCTGGCAAGGAAATCAAGAAACGACTAGGTACCTAGAAAAAGAGCCAGCCGGTTGGGAACGAGGGAGGGAAATAATTGAACAACAAAAAAGAAAGACCGGCTGGCAAGGACAACAAGAAACGACTAGGTACCTAGAAAAAGAGCCAGCCGGTTGGGAACGAGGGAGGGACAAAACTGAACAACAAAATGGAATACCGGGTGGCAAGGATAACAGGAAACGAGGTACATAGAAAAAGGAGCCAGCCGGTTGGGAACGAAGGAGGGAAAAAATTAACAATAAAAAGTAAGACCGGCTGCCAAGGACAAGAACAGACAACTAGGTACCTAGAAAAAGAGCCAGCCGGTTGGGAACGAGGGATGAAATTAAATGAACAAGAAAAAGGAAGACCGGCTGGCAAGGGCAACAGGAAACGACGCGCGGACTAGAAAAACAATCTTCTAAGTTACAATAAGTTTTGAGCATCCGCCGCCTGCTACAACAAACTTTACTGACGTCATGATAACATTCTAAAGCAGAAATATAATAAGTATAGTCACGATGATGCAACT